>NC_056743.1:971268133-971480526 GCF_019279795.1 Protopterus annectens
GGATCTGGAATATAAAGGCAGGTTGTAATGTTTGGAAAATGTATGCACGGAGCTCCATGTAGCAGCTTCTAGAATGTCCTTTGTAGCCACCCCTCTTAGAAAAGCTGTGGAGGTGGCTGTCGCTCTGGTGGAGTGTGGCCTGATATTGGCTGGCACGCCTTTTCCATGGAAAGAGTAGCAGAATCTGATGCAGTTTCCAATCCATTTTGAAATTGTTTGTTTGGAAATTGCCTTTCCTTGTACTCCAGCAGCGTAAACTACAAATAGCTGGTCAGACTTTGTTGGCCTTTGTTCTGTCCAAGTAGTAGCGCAATTGCCTGTGTATGTCCAAAGTGTGCAGAAGCTTTTCTCCTTTATTTTGAGGATTGGGAAAGAAAGTAGGCAGGTGAATTGCTCGATTTAAAGAAACCCTGGATATCACTTTTGGCATGAATGAAGGATTGGTTCTTAAAGAGACTCTGTCCTGATGGAAAATGAGAAATGGAGGTACTGCCATGAGGGCCTGTATCTCAGAGACTCTTCTTGCTGAAGTAATTGCCAACAGGAAAACTGTTTTCCAGGAGAGAAATTGCAATTCTGAAGATGCTGCTGGCTCAAAAGGAGGAAGAGTTAATTTTTCCAAGACGGTTGAGGTCCCATGCAGGCACTGGTGGTTTTCTTGGAGGTTTAATATTCTTTATCCCTCTTAGAAACGGTCTTAGCAAAGGATGTGAAAACACAGGTGGATCACAGTTGTATTTTGCTGAAATTGCTGAAGCGTGTATTTTTATGGAAGAATATGAAAGGCCACTGTGAAGCATTTCTGCCAAGTATTCTAGTATCTGTGGGATGCTCATTACTGATGCATCCTGACCCTTGTTGGCATTCCAGATGTTGAATCTCTTCCATTTGGCTGAATAAGTTTTTCTGGTGGAAGGCCTGCGTGCTTCCAGTAAGATCTCTTGAACTTTTTTGGAGAGAGAGAGATATGGGGAGAAGTCATGGAACCCTCCAAGCTGTCAGTTTTAATGTTTGCAGGTTGGGATGAACAGTCCTGTAATTGTGCTGAGTTATAAGCAGAGGCCATTGAGGCAGGAGCCACGGCATGGTGCGAGTTATGCTCCTTAGTAATGGATACCAGTGCTGTCTTGGCCAGTCTGGAGCTATCAAAATGCCTTTCGGTTGTTCTGCTTTGAGCTTCAGTAACACCTTGGTCATTAATGGTAGAGGTGGAAATGCATAGATTGTTAGAGAATTCCAGCTGAAGGAGAGAGCATCCATTCTCCAGGCTTGAGGATGGTGTGTCCTTGAGCAGAACTTCTTCAGATGATGATTGAGGTGTGAGGCAAATAGATCTATGTCCGGCCTTCCCCATGCATGAGTTATTTGTGAAAAAATGTCTGGATGCAACATCCATTCGTGCGGGTCCATAATGTTTCTGCTTAGACTCTCCGCCAGAACATTGTCCTTGCATGGGACAAACTGGGATTGCAACTGTATGTTCAGTTTCAGGGACTTTTCCCAAAGAGTCATTGTTAGTCTGCAGAGGGGGTAAGAATGGGTGCCTCCCTGCTTGTTTATGTACCACATAACAGTGGTGTTGTCTGTCTATTAGCAGATGACCTTGCTGAAGTAATTTTCCGAAGGCCTCGATTGCATGAATCACTGCCAACATCTCTTTTTGATTGATGTGCAGATGCAATTCTCGGGGAAGGCCTCGATTGCATGAATCACTGCCAACATCTCTTTTTGATTGATGTGCAGATGCAATTCTCGGGGTGCCCATTGCCCTTGAATGCATCTGCCCTCCATGTGCGCCCCCCATCCATGATCTGAGGCGCCTGTTGTAATGGTTTGTCTTGCTTGAGGTTTGTTGAAAGACATGCCTTTGTTTAGCTGGCTTGCTTGTGCCCACCACAAACAATTCCTTTTGTAGACATGGAATGAGTGGAATAATTGCTTCCAAGTTGTGGCTGTGTTGAGACCATAAACTTTTTAGGTACCATTGTAGTTCTCATGTGTAGTCTTGCCAGTGGAATCAGAAGAATGCAAGATGCCATGAAACCCAGGGCCTGCAGGATTTTCCTTGCAGTCATCTGGGTGTGCTTTGCTAGGCTTTTGAAGTAATCTGGTAATTGTTCTTGTTTTTCTTCTGTGAGGAAAGCCATTTGTGAGTTTGTGTCCAGTTTGGCTCCTAGAAAAATTATTTGTTGGGATGGCAGTAGTCTTGATTTTTGAATGTTGACTGTGTATCCCAAAGCCTGTAGTAAGTGAATGACATAGTCCAAGTGTCTTATCAAGGCTTGCTTGCTGTCCGCTTGTATAAGGCAGTCGTCCAGGTAAGGATATATTTGTATCCCCTGAAGTCTGCAATGTGCAATTACTGATGCCAGGCATTTTGTGAATACTCTGGGCGCAGTAGATAAGCCAAAAGGCAATGCTGAGAATTGATAATGCTCTGACCCTGCAAGAAATCTGAGGTATCTTCTGCAGCTGTCTCTGATTGGGACATGCAGGTATGCCTCCTTGAGGTCCAGAGTAACCAGCCAAGATCCCTTGCCCAGCATGGGAAGAAGTTGCTGTAACGTCAGCATTTTGAATTTTGGCACAATGAGTAAAGTGTTTAGAGCGGACAAGTCCAGTATAGGTCTCCATTGCATTTCTTTTCTTGGAACAAGAAACAGTCTTGAGTAGAATCCCTGGCCTGGTTCCTGAGGAGGAACCTTTTCTATTGCTTTGATTTGTAGTAGCTTTGAAACTTGTATGAGTGCCTCTGCCCTTTGATTTTGTGGCAGGTTTGGCATGCCTTGTCTTGTTGGTAAGGTATGGAAGTGGAACCTGTAACCTTTGTCTATTATGTCCAAAATCCATGTGTCCTTTGTAAAAAAACGTGCTAATTTTTTGAAAATAAATATAATGTTCCGCCTAAAGGTGCTTCTCTTTGAGCCTTGGTCGGCGGTGTCAAAGTCAAGTCATTGTGATTGTCCCTGCGGAGCAGTAGAAGTCCCTGCGCCACTTCTCTGATTAGTTGGTTGCCATTGGCGGCCCCTGTAGGAGCCTCGGTATTGCCTTCTACCTCGAGCACGCCTGTTTTTTCCCCTTTGGAACTTGTCAGTGTCTGGAAAAGACCAATTCTTCGAAGGCCAATTCCTACTGAACCTTGGCGGCTGAACCTGGAGGAAATCTTTGACGGTTTGTACTGATTTAGCCTTTTCCTCAATTGATTTCAACACACCCTGTGCATTAGCACCAAATAGCTTGTCTTTTTCCAGAGGTGCATCTAGAAGCTTTACTTTAACATGATCTGGTAATGTCTGTTCTTTCAACCAAGCATGTCTACGTATGACGGCCCCCGTCATAGCTGCCCTACATGAAGCTTCCAATGCATCATAACCACACTGAAGAAAATGATTGCTAACCTGCTGAGTATTATGAACCAAATCCTGCAAGGCCTTTCTATCTAAAGGCTCAGGAGAGGCTAACTTTTTCTGCAAATCATCCATCAAGAAATCCTGATACTGAAACATATGAAAAAGACAGTTAAGTGCCCTCATGGCAAGGGTGGATGAGGTATAAACTTTTTTACCCCACCTCTCCAGGAACCTAGATTCCCTGTCTGCAGGCAAAGGATTTTTGGCCATGGAAGTGGCCACTCCTTTGGGCCCCTGAGAAATAGTTTCTAGATCAACAGAGTGGGCCCTAAAGAGATGTTTATGAGTTTCAGGAACCCTGTAATATCTGTCTGGCTTGACAGGAGCAGGAGGGAGAGAATCAGGAGAAGTACTGGAGTCTGAGAACACATCATCCAATACATCTAACACTGGGGGTATAGCTAAAGGCCTGTGCTGGGGTAACTTAAGGAAGGTCCGAAGGCTTTTCCTGGAGTCGGAGAAATCCTGGCCCTGCCACTGAAAATGTTCTCTCATGGAATGGAGAATTTCCCCGAAAGAAATATCCTCAGGAGGAGAGGCAGAGGGAATGGATTCATCAGCATCAGAATCCTCGTAGGCCGGGAAGGATTCTTCCTGGAATCTGAAAGGCCTGACTCACCAGAGGCTTCATCTGAGGAAAGGGTATCTGCCTGCTCAACCCTAGGCCTTTTGCTTGAAGGCGGCTGAGAACCTCTGTCTGGATGAGCCTGAGAGCCCCTGATTAAAGAAATTAGATCTGCAGCTAAAGTCATGATCTGTTTATCAGAAGTGGGACCCTGTGAAAAAGATTTAGGAGGGTGAGACTTAGCCTGGCTGGCAGCCTTAGCACGTGTGTAGGCCTTGATAGACATACACACAGGAGGCCTAGCTGCCCCACGTGCTGGAGTAACCTTGTCCACCGGTATGGTGTCAGGCAAATCTTGGGCTTCGGTTTCAGGAGGAAAATCAACAACCGGCACCGGGGTAGCCTCTGGGACCGAAGTGTGCGGTAAAGCGGTGTCGTCGGCCTGGAGCGGTAGAATTACCGCCTCCGAAGAGACCGATGCACTCGCGGTATGCTTTAGCGTGGTGTCGGTGGAAGTCGCAGGCCGCGAATGTCGGTCCCGGTCCTTCCGTTTTTTGGAAATATGTGCTGTCGGTAGTTCCGACGGCATGATATAGGAGTAATTTTCCCCAAAAAAGTCTTCAGCAAATTCTGCCCAGCGCCTAAGTGTGCGCTTATTGAAGCAAGCATAGGCCGAGACACCGTGGTCTGGGCCGAGGCAGGGAAGGTAGTAAGAATGGAAGTCCTTATGAGGCATTTGTTTAGCACAAGACAAGCAATTATTAACTTTTGCAGTTTTATCTGACATCGGCTGAGGCAAGAAAAGGTTCCCCAACGGGGTACTTGGCTTTTTGATGACTTCGGATCTGAAAACACAGGAGCTGGCCGACCGGCACTTGCTAACTGCTTCGGGCACCGCGCAGCAAGAAAGACTGAAGAAGATGGCGTCGGCTGATGCTTTTATACCCCAGCCTCTCTGACGTCGGGGAAGAGGCGACATCAGCTGACGCCAGACCCAGACTTTGGAATCCGGCCGACCGAAGGGCTGCCTGAGGCAGGACAACCCATATGTCAGGACTGCAGTTGCATTCTTGAAGGACATCCTGAATTCCCTACCCAAAATCATTTGTGAAACCTTCGCAGATTTTTGCCTCATATTTTGTTTTGTTCTGTTCCTCAAATTCTGAGGTTTCTGAATTTTTAATTCCTTAAATAGTTGATGGTGCAGTGGTAGCATTGTTGCCTCATAGCTAGAGGTTCTCTGCTTTGATTCTTGGCTGGGGTGCCTTCTGTGTGGAGTATGCATGGCCTCCCTGTGTTTGTGTAGGTTTGCTCTGGTGTCCTCCCATGTTACAAAGACATGTGTCTGCAGCATTTCTCCCTGGGCCTCTGCTGAAAATTTACTTTTGTTCTAAGTCAGACTTTTCTGGTTAACAAATGTTAAATAAATAAAATTGACAGGCATTTGAATTTCAGACTTCATATTCTTCAGAAAGTACATAGTAAAACAAAATCTTTTTATTCTAGCAATTTTCTAAGTTTATAAGATGAATATTTTAAATTTGTTCCTATTTTTGGGACTGTATTCCCCTCATTATTGGCTTAGTCTAGGTTTTTTGTGCCAAGGTTGAGAGCTATCGTGTGAACTTAATTCACTGAATATGTTTGGGGGCTGTATTCCCCCATTACTGGCTTTGTCGAGGTGTTTTGTGCCAAGAGGATGACAGCTATGGTGAGAACTGAATTCACTAAATGGTAGCCATTTAAGTTAGTCTTCCTCTCTTTCACAAAACTGCTGATACGGCATAGTGGTATGTTGCTTTGGCTATTTTGCAGAGTCTGGCAGTTCAAGATTTGGCAGTGAAATGCACGGTAGTAAAACAGCATTTTATTCTTGCAGCTTTCCAAGATTATACAAGAAAAGTTTAAAGTGTGTAGCTGGTTTTTGGGCTTTTTTAAAATGTTGGCTTTTTCCAGAATTCTTGTGCTGCGAAGTTGAGAGATGCAGTTGAGTGAAAAGTAGATTTTACAAGGAGCTGAGAGCTGCATGGGAAGAGAAGTTTGGTGCTGCTTAGGAGAAGTCTGCTTGCATTGTTAATAGCACAACAGGTAGTGTGCTTGCTTTTGATGCAGAAGGCTGTGGGTTCTACTCCCACAGGGAGTGGATGCTGCCATACTGCAAGTGTCCTCTTTGATAACAGGTTAATAGTTACTAGGTATCTTCGCCAGTTTGCCATCCATTCCCTAATGCAATATTACTAGCTTATTTTTTTAATGCAACACAGGCAATTTATTCCTCATGGGCAACAGGCACTTTATTTGTAAATAAAGTTGTTTGCTAGCAGCAACCTCTTCATAGGTTCATAGGTTCATAGGTTCATACTAGGCTATCTGCCCAAGGGCATTTATAAGCCTAGCCCATTGTTTTGTGGCTTACGCCACCCCTTTAGTATGGGGAACTATACCCATTATTTTGCTGTGCCTCTGTCGAGCAGTGACACTGAGGTAATTCCTGGGGTATATCTGCGATCTCCCATCCATTGGTCAAGATTTCTCTTGAACAAGGCCAGCGAGGTGCTCTGCCTCACATGTACCGGGATTTTGTTCCACAGCATAGGAGTCTTTGGGTGATGAATCTATCCTCCAGCACGCCCTATTAATAGCCGTGGTCGAGGTTTAAGTCTCCGCCTTGTGGCTCTGATGGATCTAGATTTTTGAGGTGAAGCATATTCATCAAATCTGGGTTTGACATGGCCTTGTATGTTAGGCAAAGGTCACCTCTGAGCAGCGTGGCGACTGAATAGAGCTGGAGTTCTTTCAGTCGGGCAGCATAGGACAGATTTTGAGACCCTTTATCCTTTTGGTGAGGAACTTTGTGGCCTCTCCAGCTGCTGCAAGTGTCGGGTCAGATACATTCCGAATGGGGCATTGTACTCAATCATTGGTCTGATGAGTGATGAGTAAAGGGAGACTATGACCTCCCTTGATCTAGATGAGAATCCCTTCATGATAAGGTGGGCAATGTAGAAGGACTTCCTAACTACTTTAGCTACATGGGTGTCGAATGACAGACTACTATCAACCTGGGTCCCCAGGTCCCTGATAACTTCTTCTGTGATCAGTGGATTGCCACCTATTTGGTAGCTAGGGGTAACCTTGTTTTTCCAAGGGTATGACTATGCATTTTTGGCATTTAACTTTAGGCCGTGGCTCTGGCACCAGTTATCCATTTCTGTGAGACCCTTCTGAAGGATATCTGTGTCAGATGTGTTTTCTACTATGGCCAGTTTGCAGTCATCTGCAAACTTTGTCAGCCATAACCCTCCTGTGTTTGCTTGTACTTGGAAAAGTAGATGCCAAACAAGAGTGGGCCCAGGACTGAGCCCTGTGGGACACCACTTGTGACAGGCTTTGAGTCTGACATGGCGCCAGCAACTCTGACCCTGTGGGTTCTGTCACTCAGCCAGTTTGCAACCCATCTTGTGATGTATGGGTTAACATTTAAGCTGATGAGTTTTTCAATGATACCCGAGTGGGGTATTTTATCAAGGCCTTAGCCAGATCGAGGTAGGCTGTATGGACTGCCTTTCCTCATCAATGGCTTTGGTGACTGTTTCAAAAGTCAACCAAGTTTAAAAGGCATGATCTGCCTTTGACAAAGCCAAACTGGGTTGGATCCAAAGTCTGCAAATTCCTATGTCTTTATTTATGAGGTCCATTATGATCCTCTCCATGGCTTTGCAGATAAGGCTTGTCAAGCTAATGGGCCGGTAATTTCCAGGGTCTGTGGAGGCACCGCCTTTGTGAAGTGGGACCACAGTTGCAGTGCGCCTCTCCTTGGGTACGTATCCAGAGGTAAGACTTTGATTAAACAGCTGTCCTAGCTGTGGGTTTAATTCCTCATTGAGTTCGTGGAGCACACAGCCGGGAACACCATTGGGTCCCATGGATGCTGTGTTTTTGCTTTGGAGAGAGCAGTTCTCACTTGGGCGCTGGAGATGTTTGGGGCTGCACTCATTTGGTATAGATATCTCTCCTTTGGGGAGGGGAGAAGTTTGCACTGAACCTGTCAGCCAGTATGTTGGCAATGTCTGTAGGATCAGTAATCTTCACATCATTTTGAACTAGTTCTGAGCATATCTGGGAGTTTCCTCCTAGGTTTCTAACATAGCTAAAGAAGGCCTTATGATTGTCTTTTGAGTCTTTAGCTATTTTTCTCTCTAAATTTGCTTTGGATGATTTTATGAGAGCTCTTAGTTTTTTACTTATAGTGATCAAGGGTGTCTTACCTTTTAAGGATTTTGCTCTATCTTGTAGTAGCTTCCTCCTTTTGTTGTAGAGTTTGTTTATGGCTGGGGTCCACCAGACTGGACGCTTGCCTTTGGTACAAAGAGTCTTTGTTTTGCTTGGGATTGCCTTATCCATGCAGTCCTGCAGGTGCTGGTAGAAGGCATTTGTAAGTGATTCAGCGGCTTGAGTATTGTTTTCCGCCGCTCGGGGCCTGAAAGGAGACCACACTAGTCTTTAGAAGTGTGAAGTCGGCTTTTGAGAAGTTCTTTACTGTGGTCTTTTTTATTTCAGGTGGGGGTGGGATGAGGACCTCCAGTGAGATTAGTTTGTGATCTGATCTCACCAGTGAGGGGTATACTTCCGGTGTTGAACATTGTGCTCCCATGTTCGTGATGATGAGATCAAGTATGTTATCTCCTCTTGTGGGGATGGTGACTAGTTGTTCCATGGCATTTGAGTTTATGAATTCCAGGAACCTTTGGGCTAGAGTGTTTGGGCTTGAGTAGTGTTCCCAGTCTATATTAGGGTAATTGAAGTCACCTAGTATGATGGTGTTTGGTGATACATTTATCCCTCTAGTGTTTTCAGGAAGGCCATGTGAGTTTCCTGAGTTTGTGAGGGTGGCCTGTAACATGCTACAATTTGCAGAGCAGTCTTGCCTATGGTTAATTGCACCTGGATGGTCTCCGATGCATCGTGCGTTGCCACCAGTCTTGAGGTGTGGGTGTCCTTGATGAATATGGATACCCCTCCTTTCTTGGTATTGTCCGGATTTTGGGGCGGAAAGCATGATATGAGGTAAAACCTGATAGCGCTGGGGTGCTCTCAGGAGCCTTGAACCAGGTTTCTGTCACAGCACAGACATCGATGTTCTCCATACTGAGAAGGGCCTCGAGTGTGCATTTTGAGATTTAGACTTCTGGCATTGAGCAGCATTACCCTTAGTTTTTTTCCTTTTTGTGTTCTAGGGTGGTAGGTTTAGAATTTGAGCCTTGCCTAAAAAGGCACTATGGGGTGGCAAGAGCCTTTGCCAATATCCGAATCCCAGGGGTGACAGGTGCAAGCCGTCCCTTGCAGCAGCGTGGCTTGTCCAGCATGTCATCCCAGGCAGACAGATACTGGATCCCCTTTGAATGACACCAGTGTTTAAGCCAATTGTTAAAGCTGATCATCTTATCTCTGTATTGTGGCATCATTCTTGGTGAAGGTAGGATACTGCTCAAGGTCAGGGTCATACCTGCCTGGGCTACATAATCAGAGAGCTCCTCAATGTCTCTTTTCATGTAGTCCAAGGAGGTACGCCTCAGGTCGCTTACACCAGCGTGGACAATGACCGAGTCATATTTGTACCTGCTGTTGAGAGACCTGAGTGCTTATGCTATGTGGCGGATTCTAGCGCCCGACAGGCAGCTTACTGTGACCTTCTCCTTACTCAGTCTGGTGAGCAGGACATCAGTGTGTCTGACTATGGAGTCACCAATGACTAGTGTGTCTGGCATTGTGTTTGGCCTTAAGGGCTGTGACTGTTTGACACTCTGACTGTGAGGTCTATGTGTTGCGGGTGTTGTGTTCTGAGGTGGTGGTTGTTTGGGTGTCTGCTTTGGTGGCCTCTGCTGTTTTGGTAGATTTTTGATCAGAGCCTCCGAGTATGTCTTTGTGTGTTTATGTGTATGATTTGAGGTTGTAATGGTACTATGTGAGACTGGGTCTATAGTGTGTGTGGTAACCTTCTCCTCCTGACTGGTCTTGCCAGTCCTATGTTGAGAGAGCTCAGCCTCCAGTTTGGCCGTATAGTTGCATCTCTCGCATGTAACTGTGTTTTGTGGGAGGAGGAAAGGGTTGTCTGTGTACATGAGGCAATTGAAACATTGCCTCAATATTCCCAGGTTCACCAGCTGAGCAGGAGAGGACACTAGCAACTGATCCCTCGACATGCTAGAAGGGTAGACGAAAAACTTTAAAAAAAGATTCCGGGGACGTGGGTGACCGAGAAATGGGGGGTTGCCTTTTTGGGGTACTATCTATGACAAGAGTGCCGTATCAAGGTAATAAGTACTGTAGGAGCAAGTGCTAGGTTTAATAGATAGTTACAGATCTTTTTAATGTGGAATTTGGAGGACTTACTTCTGCAGAGATTGTGCATATTTACTGATACTGGTGAACTGTAGAAGTTTGAGTAGACTTTTATGATGGAAATTTTCTCAATTGAGCAGTTTTGTCAATATTGGTGGATGCATTTCCATTGTTTACTGGAAAAATGTTCAAAACAATAAATTTAAAACACTAACTGTACTATACTGTACAAGGAATATAATTTAATACAATCAGGAAGCCGTATCACCCAACACGTATGTCTTGTGTGCAAGGGGGCCTATCATTTGAAAACAGCCCAAAATTAATCTTTATACTAGCCAAATGTACTTTGAATGTGGATTTCAATGCTGTTTCAAGGGCAGAGAAGTTTTAATGCGAATTATATTTTCATTGTGAGACTGCATTGCTTTGTTTAGCAGAAGTCTTAGTTTTTGTGCTGTAAAATGCAAAATAAAACTTTCAAATGAAATCCAAATCATTGTAGAAGTAAAGCAGTATGCACATTACAGTGTTTATGGTTAAATGGGGCAAAATAGCCAAGTAATGGGACATTGGAATGGCTGCATGGGGGATGCTCCATTCGACCATGATTTTGTGAGGAGGAAGGGTGGCAAACTCAGACAGCCCTGGCTGAATTACATCTCTTAATTGTCGAAATTTTCACAGAATGAATAGATTTTTGCTTCTTATTTTTGGTTTGCTCCTCATAAAATGTGTGGTTTTCTGGCAAATCATTTAGGAATTAAGTCACTAAATAATGACAGACATTGAGTTTCAGACTTCATAACCTTCAGAAAAATGCATGCTAAGGCAAGACCTGTTATTCTGTCAACTAAGTTTATACAAGAGCAATGTTTAGTACTGTTTGTATGTTCCCCCAATATATTTGGCCTTGTCCAGATTTCCTGCGTTAACAGGTTAAGAGGTACGTGCAAATTAATGGTTTTACAGAATTAGGCATATACAAACCTCTCAACTGTCCCTGATTTTGGCTCAAAATGTTGTTCTCCCTCTAATAATCCCACCGCAAAAATGGCAATTTTGGAATAAAATGTGGAGGGTTTACAATTAATAAATAACTATAATAAGAGTTAAAGATTACTTTTATTTCAGAAATGCATGTAGATTTTTATTTTGTCCGCTGCTCAAGTTAACAGTACTAATATTAAAAACGTGTCCCTTCTTTGACTGGTTCCCAGCTGTATTGTGTGGCTATTTTATATTTTGCATTACATGTTTGGTCCATTTTTCATAAAATTGTGGTTTTCTGGCAAATTAGTGCCAAATCATTAAAGATTGAAGTTCGAAAATAATGACAGAGTTTCAGATGTCATGCCCTTCAGAAAATTCATACTAATGCAATACCTACGATTCCATTAGAAGGTTTATAAGAGCAATATTTAAATACTGTCCTTACTTTTGGGCCTTTGCCCCACTTATGTATGGCTTTGTCCAGATTTCTTGCTCTGAGGTTGAGAGGTATGACAAATGTGTCAAGGCCATTACAATCAGCCAGAGACATTTCAAATTGTGACATACTTGTTGCACCCCACTCCCCCATGTATTGACTCTGGATGTGTCCAAAAAGGCAAGGAGCATTTATTGTAGAGTATACCCCCATCCAAGGTAGACACAAGTACTACAGTGGCTTTTCATCTTTCCTTGCTTGAGTTTGCAGAATGTTCTGGTTTTCTGTCATTTTTATACTGTTGATTTATACTTATTATTCAGAAAGTGCCCGTTGCTCTGTGTTTAAGTAGCCACGCTTTCATGATCATCAGGTAAGCTTGTCTGAGATTGTAAGATGCATGTAAGCTTTAATTAGCATACAGTTAAATAATTACCAACATTGAAAGCCTTTTTGTTGCCATGTAGAGAATACTTGCATAACTAGACAATATAAACCTTGGGTATTGAAATGCATATGACAGCATTTGTAATAAAGGACAGAATTACAGTATTTTAAGAAGCTCATTACCTTTGTTGGAGACTTGCAGTCATCTTTGCAGGCTTTACCCATAAACTAAACAGAATGCCAATCTATCATGTGTAGTCCACCACCTTTGCAGTAATCCTTTAAGCAATTTATCTTGAGCTTGTTTCTTGTTTGCTGTTCATTTTTTGCTTTGATCATGTTTCCCCATGAAACATGTAGATGTTGTCAGGCAGCAGGTCTTTTTTGGATAAGAAACATTTTTACAAGTGTGGGTATCAGAGATTGCTCCTTTCAGCATGTTACTTTATAATTTATATTCAGCTTTAAAAAAGTACAATTAGAACTGCAATATAAGGAGAAGTGGTTTGAGTTGAGTGCTGCTTGTTTTTCTTATACTTTGACTGGCATTCCAGTAATGTATTTAAAAAGTAATTTATTTTATCATGCCTCATGCCTCACAACATTTTTATTTCCATCTAGATATTAAGTAAGCTGTCATGCAGCCAATGCATCAAAATATTTTTTTTCTTCTATACTTCATTTTGGCTTGACTGGACTGTCAATGACGGTTTGGCACCCTGGGCAGCGTAATTAAAAGTTCCAGTTTTTGTGGTTTTGAACATAGCTCCTCCCATTTCTGGTTAGCCACACCCATTCCCATTAGCCCCACCCATTCAGCTGTCTCCAACAGCCCCCCCTTTGATGTGAAGTCACCAGCCGCCACTGGCATACTCCCTTAATGAATAAGCACTGAATGTCTGATTAGCGCATATGATACCCAGCAGTGACATGCAACTGTAGTGTAGTTCTTGAAGACTGTACCAATTTTAGTAAATAAGAAAATAGAAACCTTAATCTTAATATTTTGTTGGTTGCGGTCAATACTGGATCCTTTTTCATGAAACTGTGCGCAAAGGGGTTGCCCATCCCCTTCAACACTTGACTTGATTTTGACATTAAAATAAAATGTTTATGTGAAGAGTTAAGTAGGGGAGGTCACGGTGGTGCAGCGATTAGCATTGCTGCCTCACAAGTGATACTCCGGTTCGATCCTCGGCTGGGGTGCCTCGTGCGGAATCTGCATGTCCTCCCTGTGGTGGCGTGGGTTTCCTCCAGGTGCTCAGGTTTCCTCCATCCCAAAGACATGTTGTAGGTGGATTGGACACACTAAATTGACACTAGGGGTGAGTGTGTGCATGTGTGTGCCTTCTGTGGAAGGTTGGGCGCTAGGCTGGCAACTCGACAACATTAAACTCCACTGCCAATCATGAGCAGACAGGTGACCCGCTGTGGCGACCCCTAACCGGGAAAAGCTGAAAGAAGATGCGAGTTAGTAAACCTATACGTCTGCAGTTTTTTCATCCAGTACTGAATGAAATGACCATAGATTTTTT
The DNA here is from genome assembly GCF_019279795.1 of Protopterus annectens. NCBI lineage: Eukaryota > Metazoa > Chordata > Ceratodontiformes > Protopteridae > Protopterus > Protopterus annectens. The sequence continues at coordinate 971,281,802 of NC_056743.1, forward strand.
ACTTCCCATTAATGTTCTTGGGTTATAACTCTCTTTTTGAGTGAAGCAACAATAGGCATGACCTATGCAAATGTGATCTTACTTGTGTTGCTGTTCCAGCTGATGTGGAATGACCAAGTTCCTTGTTGTTGACCTGAGATGACATGCATATAAATTATTTTAACCGGGGACTGTACACAGTACATGTATTTTTCAGCGTGTACTTCTGGTGCTGTAAGGCTTGCTGAATTTCAGATTCCCATACCAGTCAGTTGGGACTTTGTGCAAAATAGCATGGGGGCAGGTTTTGGGCGAGGCTTGCTACTGCGCATCTGGTGAGGCCCTCAAGTAAAATATCTCCGCAGATATTTGTCAGAAGACTGAAGGTAATGACATCAGGAGTTAATTACCCCACAGTCTCCCTTACTTAAATATACAAACTGTGCAGTCACACAACAGTGGAGAAAAGAAAAAATAAAAAAGTCTGCCACTGTTTCTAGTTAAACATAAACCACAACACTGACACTCTGTAGACCTTATAACTTTCAATTATTATTCAGTCAAATGCGATTTCACTTAAATAAGACTGTCAGTTTTTGTTAAGTCCACAGTGATTCAGTGAAATGCGATTCAGTCAAAAGAACCAGTACCACATATGGATGTGCACACGCACATATATAAATATATACACCCACATATATACATACGTTTATATATATATATATATATATATATATATATATATATATATATATATATATATATATATATACACACACACACACACATACATATGTGTGTATATATATATATATATATATATATATATATATATATATATATATATATATATATATATATATATATACACACACACACACACACACATTATATATACACACATATATATATATATATATATATATATATATATATATATATATATATATATATATATTACACACAAAAAAAAAAACAAACACATTCTAAAAACTTGTGCATTCTGTTTGTCTTTAACATTTGTCTGTGCATCCGAATTTTACTGCTACACGTGTGTATATATACACACATACATACACACACGTATGTACACGTACATGAATATACACACATTTATATACACTATACACACACAAAAAAACTTCTCTTATAAACTAAAAGGAAGACACTCTAAGGCAAAAATGCTGCTAAGCGCTTTCATTCTTTAATGATATCTAGAACTTCTTCAAAACCGACAAAATTTAAAAAATGGCAGGTATAAGTAATGTGAACAAGGTAGATAGAGATGTAACCATGACAATAGCATACAACTTCTGAGAACACAACGAGGAAAAAATTAACCAGAACTACACATTTTGTGCAGCTGTATATACATTAACAAATATTAGTATAAAGTGAGAAAGATCAGACTTCCCATCTCAATGCACATTTAACATTCATGTTTTCATTGAGTCCAGGAGGGGTCTCAGCATTAAACAACAACTGACATCACAATTCTTTCAGTTAAAGCAAAGTCTCACAATCTCAAAACAAAAATGGTTAACTTGTTCCAAAATACTGGCTCCGAGTTCAGGTTTCGACACTAACATTAGTCTATTTTAAAAAACATTTTGATTGCCATTCTAAGTTTTTGGGGTACTTGCGTATTATCCCAACCATTTTCCTTGCAGAAGCGGCTCAGTTCCAACCCTCTCTCGTCTCGATATAAGTTATATATAGTACGCCCAGATTTTGAAAAGAAGTTCACATGTAAATGTTACAAATTCATTTTTTTTTTCACGGAAAAGTAAAGCAACGACCGCCTGTCATACTTATCAAGGCTCTGTGCTTTTGCATTTAAGTCGGGCTATTCAGAGAACAATGTTGTTCGGTTCACTTTCCAAGTGAACTTCATTCATAAACCATCCCTTGATTTTTAAGTGCAAATATATAACCGAAACCCCTGCAGCCATGCCACCCCCTTTCAGGAAGTGCCCCTTGGGTATTTCTCTGCCAGGCACGAATGTGTTCAGCATGACCATTACAGTTGTGGGTCCCCATGGAAATTCCCCCCGGACACCTGTACAAGAAGCATTGTAACGTGACACCTTTTCACGGCTTTACTTTTAATATTTGTATTTATATGTGTAATAATATACATTTCAATCTATTTGGACCACATAATGTACCGCTCATGAGTAAATCGCCCTGTGAACACACACTTGGAATGTGGTTCACATATTCATAGAAGAAGCACTTTAATGACATACTATGTAATGGTTTTCCTTGTAATATTTCTACAGACATGTTTAATATACATGCCAATGTACTTGGAGCAGAATAACTGTACTTGGAGCAGAATAACTGTTCATGATGACACTTGACTGACAACACAGTTGGAATGTGGCTGCGATAGTACGCAAGTACCGTTTTTAGTTTATGTAGCAGTGTGCAATTCTTGCAAAGCATTTTATGTTGGTAAGACTATCAAAAAGCTTTCTGATAGCTTTACTCCATCGGAAATAAAGATGAAAAAAAAAACGGACTAGGAAGACAGTTTACACTGCCCCAACTTACTGCTTTCAAATTTCTCATACTGGAATAAGTTAACCAATTTTTTGGAGAATGTGAGACTTTGCATGAACTGAAAGAATTGTGATGTCAGTTATTACTTAATGCTGAGACCCCTCCTGGACACAATTAAAACCTGAACGTTAAATGTGCATTGAGATGGGGAGTCTGACCACTCCCACTTAATGTATATACAGCTGTACAAAATGTGTAGTTTGAATGGTTAATTTTTTCCTCACTGTGTTCTCAGAAGGTATACGCTACTGTCAGTTGCATCTCTACCTTCTGCACCTTACTTACACCTGACATTTTTTTAAATTTTGTTAGTTCTGAAGAAGTTCTACATATCATTAAAGAATGAAAGCGCGTAGCAGCAGTTTTGCCTTCAAGTGTCTTTCTTTTAATTTGCAAGAAAGAAGTTTGTTCTTTTATTAGTACAGTTCTTCATTTACGTCAGTTATCAGTTTGGTTTTATTATTTTTATATTATATATAATACATGCATACATACACACACACACATATATATATATATATATATATATACACACACACACACACACACACACACACACACACACACACATCTGCTAGTCTAAGTGTAACAGACAGCAAGATTTGCAGCTGTAGACTAACAAGTGTCGACAAGGTGATGGGTAGCAGATGTTATAAGACTGACTGGGTTTGGAGAAAAAATGTACCGACATTGAACAAAGATCTGCCTATAAATTAATCCAGGACATATTTTTACATGGCCTCGGGTCCGTACACATACAGATGCTAATAAATCTGCATCGAGGCCACAGCTAGAGGTACAAACAAGTATGGTCGGTAATAGTAACAGCTTGGTTACTGCAGTAACAAGTCAGATGACAGTGTCCAATCGCTTACTAATGAGGAAGTATCTGTCTAGAATACACAATTGGCTGGTGACAACATGAGCATATGCACGTCAACGACCAACAAAAGAACCGATTTGGATCCTGCTTTTAGGCCAAAAACTTCAACGCTGGTAAAGGAACCATTTTTTTCTCTGACATTGCCTATAAGGAAGAGAAAACAAGCGGACAACGGAGAGTTTCGGGTCAAGGACAGAAGATGGACAGTGCGGGAGTGAATACAATAGAGCAGATGTGGAGAACTGCGGATCGGATTTAGTGTGGAACATATCCACGAAGTATTTAACGACTGAACGTTCCGTTTAGAGCAGAGGACTTTCATTTCTACCTGCTCAGTCTGCTGTCTTAACTGATGTATTGGTGGATATTAAATTGTTTATGCGCAATGTGCAACTTAAACTTTTATTTAAAGACACAACAACATGCAATAACGACTTTAGATTTAGTAAACAGAGCATATTTAATTGTCATCCAGTTTTAGATGGGTTTTATAAACTGTGTGAGCAACGTGTATGAATTCTTTCATAATAAAAAAAGAAGTTAGAAATAGATTTGATCATTTGTCTTATGGTGAAAAACAAGCTCTTAAAGATCTAGAAAATGATGTTGTTGTGTCTTTCGGTTTTTCCCGGTTAGGGGTCGCCACAGCGGAACTCTGGTCTGCTAATGATTGGCAGCAGATTTTTATGTGCCGAGTTGCCAGCTCTTGACGCACAACCTTAAACGAAGGTGCGCCATTCACGCACGTCTCCACACAGAAGACGCTCTAGCTGAGAATCAAATGGGATGATGTCTTATTGTGAGGCGACAACGCTACCGCAGCACCACCACCTGTGGTAATTCGCCCAGCTGATTAGAGCGGGTTAACTGTAGTGATGAACGGAGACCATTATTTTTCTACCCTGAAAGACATGCTTTCTGATGTTGAGATATATAGGTATATAGACAGAGGCGATTGTTGACTTGCATGAAAAGGTTGTCAATGCACTTACTGAATGCTGTCAATGCACTTACTGAATGCTGTCAATGGACGGTTTATTACAAAAGAGCTGTTTAGGTACTTTGTGGAATTTCCTTTGGCACCTACTTTTCAGGGTTTGCCAAAAATACATAAAGATCCTTTTAGACCACCATTTAGACCTAGAGAGGCAGTGAATGGCTGGCTGACAGAACCACTGTAATTTACATTGAAAAACAGCTTATACCTGCACTACTGAAATGTGTCCATGTACTTGATAGTAAACAATTCTTACATAACTTGAGTATACTAAGGGGACACACATGCATCAAAACATTATTATGGCTACACTTGATGTGAATTTGTTATTTAGGGTAATCCCTAATGGAGAAGGAATTTTTAATGAGAAATGCAGTGTATGATGAGACACACATTGATCTAATATGCTACCCCCCTTTGGAGTTAGTATTAGAAAGTAATGCTTTTTTCTTTGACAAATATTTTTTTACATGTGCCCATAGCTACACCAACATCGCAATGGCTGATTGGACATGCTTTAGCGAAGACCTCTTTGCGTCTGTACAGACACTTTGTAGACATTTTTATTCTGTGGGAAGGAGAAGAGGTAGGCTTGTTATCGTACACAGAATTTTTAAATAGTACTTGAGTACTTAAAAATTTTAGAAAGACGCAAGTGAACAGATTGTCTATAGTAAGTCTAATATCCAGAAAATCAGTCAACATTATCTACATACGAGTCGTTTCCAGAAAAGTTGCCAACAGGCAACCTATGTACATAGAACAAGCATGCATCCGCAGCATGTGTTTTGTAATGTGTTAAGAGGGCAAGCAATGAGATGTTCAAGGCTTTCTGACAGAGATGCAGATTTTGAATCTGAACTTGTACAGTTGCAAAGAGATTTTGAAGGCAGAGGCTATGGTAGCAAGGATATTATAGAGGCATGTAATTATGCCAGATGTACAAGAAAGGATCAGGCGAAGCCATACTACTATAAAGAGGGGAATTATTAAGCTAATCATCAGAGGAGGAACACTAATGTAACTTTAACAGTGACATACACTAGTGACAATCAAGTATTAAGAGAAATTCTGGAGAAAAATTGGCATATCCTGCAAATTGACAGTGAAATAGCACGTCTTGTAGGAGAAAGACCTTATCTAGTCTATAGGAATAATAGGTCTCAGAGACTAGGTTACCCCAAAAACAGGGCAGCGGTAAGGATATGTACCTCTGGTATTGGAACAAGGAGATGTAAACAGTGCAATTTTTGAAGATGTAGAATTTGAGCAACCAGATACAGGAAGGATGTTTTCCTTTACCATAGATGCTGACTGCAACAGTAAACACTTGGTGTACTTAGCCCGATGCGTTCTCTGTAAAGCATTCAATGTGGGTAAAACCAATAGGCAGCCAAGACAGTGCATCAGGGATCCTATGTACCGTTTAAAAAGGGGACAGAATTACAGTGCTGTTGCTAAACACACTTCAGCTTGTGGGACAGAGCATCAGTTCAGATTCAACGTTTTTGAACTGATTATGGAAGATGTTAGGATGGGGGATATTAGTTCTATGTCAGAAGAAAAGGAACTTAACTGAATAGTAAAACTAGGGGCGCACATAGGACAACGTTTGAATGACCATCTATTACTTCTAAGCTTAGGAATAGGAGGTTGCATAAATGATCATGCGTGATGTATTTAGTTATTTGTTAAGATATAATGTGTCATACTTACAAAGGTATTTTTATACATTTTATTTTTTGTTTTATATATTTTTTATATAGCTTCAGCAATTTTAACTAGTTGAATGAGGTTTTTAGATGGTTTATTATAGGGTTGTCGCCTCACAATAAGACGCTGTCCGGTTCGATTCACAGCTAGAGCGTCTTCTGCGTGGAGACATGCGTGAATGGGTGTTTGTTGAAGGTTGTGCATCAGGGCTGGTAACTCGGCACATAAAAATCAACTACCAATCATTAGTGGACCGGAGTTCCGCTGTGGCGACCCCTAACTGGGAAAAGCCAAAAGACACAACAACATTACAGGGTTTGGATATCTGGGAGGTGCTTTATAAGTATGGTCAGCTGTGATTTGTCAGTTTGAATTTTCTTTAAATCGTCTGTATATAAAAGGTGGTGCTGTTTGTGCTGAATCATGGTCTGATGAAGCAAACTGATGTTTGTGAAAGGGCTTACCTACCTGCTTTGATTTTGTAATAAAGTGACTTTGCATTGGAAGAATTGTGTGTGGATTATTATCTGGAATTGATTAGCAAAGCTGCTTTGAACTGGTTAACATTCTGCCATAGCTCCTCCGATATTTGGATTAATTTCTGCTGTTTGTATAACTGGGCAGCAGTTGGGACTTTGAGGCTTGTGTTCTGTAAAAGATCTGCCTATATTAACCATGCATCATTGTTTTGTGCATTGACCACGGCTTGCTGCCTTACCGAGACGAACACCTGTATAAGTGCAGCAGACTGGCTCCAAGAGGTAGGGATGGGAGTCCTGAGCCAACATCCATCAATCGTTATCAATTATCAAAGCCATTACCAGCAGTGTTTTACAGAGAGGCAGGAAAAGCCTCAAAGTTGATTGGTATATTGTGTATGTTTGGCTGAGTGGTTGTGGGTAATGCAGGTGTTCCTTTAAGTGTGGTGCGAATGTTTTGCATTGTGAAATGGAGAGATTAGGAGTAAAATTGTGCTCCGTGTGGCCCCTAGCAATCTCATCTCTGCTTGACAGAGGCAATACATTACCCTGCATTTGTCAGTACATTGAGTGCCTTTTGGAGTATGGTATCACCGCTACAGCTGTCAGTACTGTTTCAATACACTTGTGTTATGAAGTACTTACATGCCTGCCTGATTTGAGGTAGCTGCAATGGAGAACAGATGAGTAGTAATGCTGGATCGTTTAACAGCATGCCCCACAAGTGTCCCTAACTTTGGCTTATACCTTTGCTCTGACATATCTACAATGCTTTTTGAAAAAGGTGTTGGATTCTCATGAACAAACAATGACAATCATTGCAATTAAAGACACTTTCTTCTTCAGACAATGAATGCAAATTCATGTAGCCTTATTTTATAAGCTTACGAAATCAGTAGTACTGCTATTTTCAAAACTATCTGATTTGGAAGCTTTCTCAATGGGTACGCTGCAGAAAGGATGACAGATCTACAAGTATACAACCAGGACAAACTACATAAAAAATAGTAACAAAGTGCTATGTCACATCAGAGGCTTGGGAGGTCATGGTTAAGAAGAAAGAGAACCGTTTCACGGTTATGTAAATGCTGGCATTAAATACCATAGTTTACATTATAACAGAAAACTATGCAAAGATAACCACATGAGCAGCCAGAATGCAATTCAAATCAAATGTTTTACTATAGAGATTTTAAGAAAGGGATAGACTGGCCTAAAACTCTGGATTGATGTGTGTGCTTACTTCTTAAAAAAAAAAAAATCCTGGGAAATGCAATTCAGAAGTGAAGACATATCACAGAATAGTAAGGAAGGGAGATGGGAGGAGTAACTTGGCCAGGAACTGAAACTTGCAAAATTGGGTACTTACTTATCGCAACCAGATTTTTTACGAAGCCATAACTGTCACTGTTCTCGCAAAACGAGTCTGTGTAATACTGAAAACAGGCGTTCAAAATCCTAACTATTGTTTAATATTGTTTAGGCAGCAGTACTTGAAGTTACTGGTCTGTGACTTTCAGGTCTATTAGGCTTACTTACTTTTTAAAGTTTGCTTACTTTTGGCTTCATAGTTTGTAAGTTGAATGATGATGGTGCGTTAAGGCAGTTATTCTTCTGCCGTGGCTTGTTTGTATCACTGTAAAATCCTATCGGTGAAAAGGGAAGTTCCACATGCTGCATGGTTTTTACCTGTGCTGTCCCTCATAAAAGCTTTTTTTCCTTAATCACCGAGCATTGCAGTCAGTGAGCAGTGGCATGCGTTACCGTTTCATACTATGTGAAAAGTGGTCACGATGCCAGAGCAAAGTTTTTAATAGTACAGAACAATTTGCAAAGTTTTTAATAGTACAGAACAATTTACATTGTTTATATGCATTGTACTTAACTGAAGTTATTGATCTAAATGAATTATTTCTACAATTATCTTCTTCAAACTTTGTTAATATTTGTGCTGTGTTTATGTATACACTCGTTTCACAAGAACAGTGAAAGTTATGGCTCCGCAAAAATCTGGTTGTGATAATATGCAAGTACCAAAAATTGCTCTCTGTAAAGTCTCTTTTTTTCATCTCAGCAATTTGTTGACACTTTTGCAAGCTTTTCAGAGAAATGTGTAATACATCAGTAGGAACAACATTTGTAAAACTCAGTGCAGACCAGTCAATGACACATTATCTACAGTCTCTCAAACTTAGAATGGAAGACCTGAAAATAAACGCCAAGTGAATGCAAGTATAGTCTGGTAGGGCTACTTATTCTCACAATCTGTGATCTCATACTGCATTATAGGACAGACTTAGCTTTCCAAAGGAATCAAGATGTCTGCCCAATGGGGGCAGTCAAGTGTAAAACAGAAATAAAATTAGGGAGGACTACTTATGTTGCTGCAGGCAGCTTTGGGAAGTGCAGTAATACATCTTTTTTATCTTGACATAAATGTTTGCCCGTAGTGGTCCTTTAAGTCTGAAATTAAAGCCCAACTCTACCTTCATTCTCTTGCTATTCTCCACTTACCTTTCCTCCTGCCTCACTCCTTTTCACTACAAGATCTATCCAATCAATTTCTATTCAGAAATAATCTGCTTAACTAAATGTATTCACATCTCTCTTTACAATACTTTGCATACTGTCGAAAGCGTATCACTATTTGTTTTCTCAGTTTTCATTGTTGCATCTGAAGTAGTTATTCATTTGTTCTTTCTCCATTGCTGAACCTGACACTTATCTTAATCCCCCTTTTTGACTACAAATGCACATACAACAAATTTCTCTCTAAATGTACAAACATATGAAATCTTTCATTTTTGTCAATGCTCGTTAAAAAACTGCTGGGAGTTCATCTCCAATGTAAATACTTATGTAAATCTTGTACTCTGACTTGTAATAAATGTTACACTAATAGAACTTTTCTCCAAAGGCCTTGACTAAAAAGGGGTTATGACCCAGTTGGACTTTCCTAGTAAACAAATGGAGATAATTGGTTTAATTCCTACACTGTTGCATATCAATCAGAAGAAGAAAAAATGTGCATGTTTACTAACTGAATCAAAGAAATATGCATTAGGGAAGCTGTAATATTATAATTATAAAGCAACAATTCAACACCTAAGGCACAGTTTGCATTTTCAGTGTTTTAAATTACTACTTTGAGCTCCTTCTACACATATACTATCCCAGTGTATTAAGCCCAAAGCTGTTACATCAGCCTTGACTGTGCAGTTACCACATAAATATAATAACCATGTTAAGGAGACTGATACTGTCCCTAGCAAACCAAAATTAAACAGTATCCACAAGTGGTCCTATAACTGCCCTCTGTTTTCACACAGTCTACTCAGCAAAAAACATATCTGCTTCTATACACTTTTGATAGCTCACCAAGAAGAAAGTTAGAGACAATGACCATAGTAACATGTTTCAATATGCTACTAGACGCACATACTACATCTACCCTCCAACAAGCCACAACAGCTTTATTCAACAGTGACCATACAACTTGCCCCGAGGTTTCATATACAGCATACCTCCAAACACGCTTTCACTTAAAAAAAAAAAAAAAAAAAAAAAAACGCTCTGATACCAAACTAATGAGCAAAGTGAAAGAAACAATGTATTTTCAACATGCTGTGCTTTGATACTTGCACATATACCCTTCCCTGTAAACTAGCCTTAGAAAATTGTTTTGCAAACCTGTCCTTGCTAGTCAAACATAGCCTGCCCCTGTACATTTCTGTTATGAACTTAAGACAATGAAAAGCAGTGGCCCCAAAAATTAATTTCAGTTTGTTCACAGACTCTTAACTGACCCTGGGCAAGAGACATCACATAACTGCCATTCCCTTTACACACAGCCTGCCTCTCTACCTTCCCAAAAAGGCAGAGACGTTGTGTGTGCACCACTGATGTAGGCTGCAGTGAAAGTGAAAGAATAAATGAACAGTAATGTACTTCAACTTTTAGTTATGTACTTACCATAACTTTAGATGTTTGGGATCCATCTCGCCTACATTCTGTACTGATGGGTTTGGAGCCGATCCTCGGCTCCGACTCGGCACGCTATACTATAGAGCGAAGTCTCTTATTGGCCGAGCTATTCGATATCCCAGGATGCACCACCACCAATTCCCCAGATCTTGTTTGTCCGCACACATGTACTGCTGAAATAACATTGCCAGATGTTTCAAGATGAAACGGTCAAACTCGAACCATCCGGTCTCTTCTGATCTCCAAGGCAGGGGGAAGGAGGGTGGGTTATTAAGAATGTAGGCGAGATGGATCCCAAACATCTAAAGTTATGGTAAGTACATAACTAAAAGATGTTATGTGATCCTATCTCGCCTACATTCTGTACTGATGGGACAGCGTCCCTAGCACCTGATTCCTGGGTGGCTCACTGGAAAACACTCCTGAGAACTGTGGAACCGAAGGAAGCTCGCCCCCGAGATGCCATATCCAATTTGTAATGAGAAATAAAGGTGTGAGGAGAGGACCAGGTAGCCGCAGCACAAAATGTCACTAATGGCAAGCTTGGAATGAAAGGCTGTTGAAGTAGCCATAGCCCTTGTAGAATGAGCTTTCACAGTGGTTGTAAGCTCTCTATTAGAAAGAAAATAAATATGACAGATGCAGTCTTTGATCCACTTGGCAATAGTGACCTTCGTGACGGCTTTGCCCAATTTATTGTCTGAAAAGGACACAAACAACTGATCTGTTTTCCATGTTTGGTGCGTCCTAAGTAGAAACACAATAGTCTGTGAACATCCAATGAGTGGAAGCTATATTCTGCTCTGTCTGAGTAGTTGGGGAAGAAAACTGGAAGTTCCAAAGACTGTTGAAGACAAAAACTAGAACAAACTTTGGGAACAAAAGATGATTAGGCCTAAGGGATACTCTAGCCTTGTGAAAAAACAGGTACAGCGGTTTGACACATAGGGCTTGAAGTTCCGAAACTCTTCTGGCTGATGTAATTGCCACCAAAAAGGCAGTCTTCCAGGAAAGAAATTTCAAGTCAGAAGTTGCTGCCGGTTTGAAGGGGGAAGGGGTCAAAGCACCTAATACGAAATTAAGATCCCATGGTGGAGCAGGATGAGAAACTGGAGGACGTAGCAGCCCAGCACCTTTCATGAAGGCTTTACACAACTTATTGCTCATCAAAGGTGGATCTATACTTTCATGAAAATTAGAAATAGCTGCTAATTGAACCTTAATGGTGGAGACCGAAGAACCTTGATTGAATAAGGAAGCTACAAATTTCAAAACTTCAGCCACCGGGGCAGTAATGGGATCTAATCCCCGGAGTTGGGCCCAAATGGCGAATCTCTTCCATTTACTATTATACATCTTCTTAGTCGAATTCTTGTGGGCCGAGGACAAGATATGTATAACTTCTGAGTCCAAAACCTGGTTCCTGACTATAGTCGGAAGTGGAGGAGCCAAGCTGTTAACCTCAGTGAGTGAAGGGACTGGTGAAGCTGTCCCGACTGGTGGATCAAGAGATCTGGAACCTGGTCCAGGAACCATGGACCGTCCAGTGCATATTTCCGAAGAAATGACAGCCAGACTTGACTAGGCCAGTATGGGGCAACTAAAATCATCTTGCACTGCAAGTGAATCGCTTTCTGGATCACCCTGGGAAGAAGGAAGAAGGAGAACCGGTGGAAAGGCGTACAGTAAGCCGGTGGGCCAAGTTTGGACTAGGGCTTCCTTGGGAAACCCCCCCTGGAACCGGGGTGAGAAGAACTGTAGACATTTCGTGTTGAGGGGAGTTGCAAAGAGGTCGCAACAAGGAGTTCCCCATCTTCTGAAGATCTGAGATGCTACTCTGTCATTCAGAGACCACTCGTGCGGGGAGAGAATGGTTCTGCTCAGTCTGTCGGCTATCACATTGGATCTCCCCGGAATGTGTGTTGCTACCAAGAAACGGTTGGTTGCAACAGCCCAATTCCATACTTTCATGGCCTCTCTGCAAAGAGGGTAGGACCTGGTCCCTCCCTGCTTGTTCAGGTACCAGACTACTGACATGTTGTCGGACTGAACGGCAATCATACCCTGGGGGAGGTATCCGTGTAGTGCTTGAAGCAATAGAAGCACCGCCCTCAATTCCAGAATGTTGATGTGTAGGGAACTCTCATCGGGGTGCCACTTGCCTTGGACTGACCTGCCGAGGTAATGTCCCCCCCACCCCATCTGGGAGGCGTCCGTAGTCAAAGTGACCACTGGAGGAGGAGGAACGAAGGGTCGCCCCTGATCCAGGTTGGAGGAGATAAGCCACCAACGGAGGTCCTGTTTGCACGTCTCCGTGATTATAATGTGGTGACTGAGAGGAAGTTCCTGATACAACCACTGGACCGACAGGAGCCACTGGAGAATCCTCATGTGTAATCTTGCTAAGGGGACCAGGAGAACGGTAGCCGACATGGAACCCAACAGTTGTAGGACCATCCTTGCTGGGGCTCGGCGTTTGAGGAGCAACGCTCTGACTTGAGATTGTAATGTTTCTATTCTCTCTGTAGGAAGATAGACCCGCATTTGCCTTGAGTCTATCTCTACCCCGATAAACCGTATGTGCTGAGATGGCAACAACACAGACTTTGCCCAATTGAAGGCGATTCCTAGGGAGGTGCCTAGAGATATAGTGGCTGCTAGGTTCTGTAATAGTAGATGCCTGGAGGTGGCAGTTAGGAGCCAGTCGTCTAGATACGGAAACACCTGGAATCCTAGACTCCTCAGGTGAGCAGTCACCACCGCCAAACATTTGGTGAACACCCTGGGGGCTGTGGTGAGACCAAAGGGCAGTGCGCAGAACTGGAAATGACCGTCTCCCAGGCTGAAGCGCAGATGTCTCCTGGACGCCTGATCTACCAGAATGTGATAATAGGCGTCCTTGAGATCTATGGAGCACATCCAAACACCTTTCTCCAGTAGCGGGAGAATGGATTGTAAGGTGACCATCAGGAACTTGGACTTTTTGACTGATCGATTCAGGTTGCTGAGATCCAAAATGGGCCTCAAGTCCCCGGTCTTTTTTGGCACCAAAAAGAATTTTGAGTAAGTCCCTAATCCGGTCTGGTCTACGGGGACCGGTTGGATGACTCCTTTTTGAAGCAGCTTTGAAATTTCGATGGCTGCAATATCCCGTTGACTGGGTGGCAGGGGTGCGAAAAGGGGATGACGTAACCTCCGGCGATGATTCGGAGCACCCATCGGTCCAGAGTGATACTCTCCCAGGCCTTAAGGCCTCTTCAAAAGTAGGTTTGATAAGCCCTTTTAGAATCAATTTGTTTTTCCTCTCTTGGAGGACTCTAGTGGAAAAAGCGTGACACACGCTACAAGACTCCTGAAGGTGTTTGGGGCCTAAACAGTACACGCATAGGGAGTGATCGTCCGTTATGGACATCTTGTAATTGCATCGGGTACATTTTTTAAACCCAGAGGGTCTGTGCTCTTTAGACATAATTGCCAACAGTTAGTAGTCACAGGAAAAAAATGTATATAGCAATGTATCCAACCCAGTACAATGGGTTTCAAAAATTTCTCTTCACAGTTAAACAAGAGAAAGCCAACAAATAAATCACACAACAGGAGGGCCAAGAACCCTCTAACTAAAAACGGATACTGGACTACCTCACAAAACTCACACAAGAAGGCTCACTCACGCGCGAGGGGAAGGCCCCTATAACTTAAACGGAAACCTTACCCTGAAAGACAAATTTACCACAAAAAAATAATCAGTAAGTGTCAATCATACACAACGATAGCAACAGCTTTTGGGTTAAATTTAAGAAAATTCCTGACAGAAAATTCTTAGAAAGAAAGCACTTAGCTCAGCCAAGTCGAGACCACGTCTTTGCTTGTAAAGCGGCAAACGAGATCTGTGTAATTGGTGGTGGTGAATCCTGGGATATCGAATAGCTCAGCCAATAAGAGACTTCACTCTATAGTATAGCGTGCCGAGTCGGAGTCGAGGATCGGCTCCGAACCCATCAGTACAGAATGTAGGAGAGATAGGATCACATAACATCTTGTAGTTTTCTGGCACTATACACTTTCCTCCCCTCAAGCCACAGCAGTGGTCATTTTATTGTAATCACCTAACTACTCTGTGTTCATCCATAAACTATAATTCCAAACAGACAGCTACTTCTGATGATCACTGCAATGTGTGGTCACCAAGAGTACAGTAACAAAAATTCCACAGTAATGCATTTCAACTTAACCACAGGAACAGATTAAAAAAGGGGGCTGTGAGCAGCCTGTACTGTCATCACTGCCCAGGGATATATCTGGTTTTATGTCATTGCAGATCTGCCTGACATTAGTTGCACGTGGATGATCTCAGAGGTATCATGCTGCGCCACTAACCTGGGAGGTGTAGTTATCCTTGATGAATTTGGATACACCCCCTCCTTTTGTGTTTCGGTCCGTGTTCTGTGGCCGAAACATGTGGTATGAGTTGTAGCCTGATAGTGCTGGGGTGCTCTCTGGAGCCTTGAACCAGGTTTCAGTTACTGCACAGATGTCGACGTTCTCCATACTGAGGAGTGCTTCGAGCACGTGCATTTTGTGATTTAAATGCCTGGAGTTGAGTAGCATAACCCTCAGTTTTTTGTTAACTGTGCTGTTTACAGAGGTGGGTTTGACTTTAGAGCCTTGCCTAAAAAAGGCATTATGGGGACAGCAAGAGCTTTGGCCGGTATTCGAAAGCTTAAGAGTGACAGGTGCAAGCCATCTCTTGCGAAGCAACGCGGCTTGTTGAGCATGTCGTCCCAGGCTGACAGACACTGGATCCCCTTTGAATGACACCAGAAGCTTAGCCAATTGTTGAAATTGATCACTCTTTCTTTATACGGAGGTATCATTCTTGATGACGGCAGGCTGCTACTCAGGGTGAGGGTCATACCAGCCTGGGCTACATGATCAGAGAGCTCTTCCATGTCTCTTTTCATGTAGTCCAGGGAGGTACGTCTCCGGTCATTCACACCAACATGAACAATGAGAGTCATATTTGTACTTATTCTGGAGTGACCTGAGTGCTTGTGTTATGTGGCGGATTCTGGCTCCCGACAGGCAGCTAACCGTAACCTTCTGCATGCCCAGCCTAGTGAGTGGGACGTCAATGTGCCTGACTAGAGAGTCACCTATTACTAGTGTGTTAGGTATGTTATTTCGCCTTAAGGGCTGTGACTGTGCGGCACACTGATTTTGTGTTTTGTGTTGTCTGGTTTGTGATGGGAGGTGCAGGTTGTTTGTGTGTCTGCTTTGGAGGTCTCCGATGCTTCTGCATGTTTTTATTTAGAGCCTCCGAGTATGATTTTGTGTATTTGTGTGTATGTTTTGCCAGTACTGTTTTAGTAGGTCTGTGTGTAGCTGAAAGTGTGGTGCAAGTGTTAACCTTCTCCCCTTGACCGTCTGTTCCAGTCTTGGGTGGAGACAGCTTAGCTTCCAGTTTGGCTGTATAATTGCATCTCTCGCATATGTTAGTGTTTTGTGGTAGGAGGCGAGGGTTGTCTGTGTACATGAGGCAGTTGTAACATTGCCTCAGGAAACCCAGTTTCACCAGCTGGACAGGAGAGTACACCTGAAATTGCCCTTTGGTCATGCCTGAATAGTAGGGTGAGCTGCTTAGTCGCTTGGTTGGTGAGGGGTGAATAAAGAGCCTTGCTCTGCTGGGCAGTGTCAGGGTATTGAGAGTTAGACTAGTTTCAAGGGAAAAAACTGAAGAGGAGACTTAGTGGAGCCGGGAATAATTTAACCGTAGCTAACCGGCGCTGCCCGGTGCGCAAAACTGTACAAATGCGGTTTTTATAGTGGGGAAATGAAAGATATAAATTAGCCCAAAATGGCCAATAAACTACTAACGTCTGGGCTGGAACCATTCCTCCAGGGATAGATAGGTTGCTCAAAGCTCCCCTCTCTCACAGGTGAGCAGAGAAACTTCCTTCTATCCAAGTAAGGTATGGGCAACTCAGAAACTAGTATCACAACCCTGAATTCAGCACTAGCCTGAAAATTGGACTACAATAGCTTAGAAAGGCGGGAAACAAGGATTTTTTTTGGGTTTTTTTTGAAAAAATAAGCAAAAACAGTAAAAAATACTTAAAAACATCTTTAAACGACTACAAACGATCAGAAAAGGCTATCACACTTTATTGTGTAGCCTACAACAGTTAAATTATTTAAACAAAAAACTTTTTAAAAGTGCAGGCAGTCAACTAAGTACAATGTGAAAAAAAACAAGATTTTAAAATCACAATAAACGCTGGAAAATCTGTGTTTAGACAGAAAACAGTTAAGTACAGCAAAAAAGTACAGAAAAGGGATACTTAATCACTCCAAAGTCTCTTCTAAGCTAGAGGGTCATCAGTTTAAGGCTTTCTAGTGCTACCCAGTAGGTTAGTTACAGGAAAGAAGTGCAGATGTGGTCTTTTAATCCAGAAAGTTGAAAGAGACGGACAAACTGTCCAAATGGTCAATAAACTACAATTTCTGGGCCAAGAACCTCTCCTCTCGTGGTAGACAGGCTACCTAGTGCTTACCACTCCCACTGATCAGCTAGAAGGCTCCCCTCCTATACATAAAGGCTTGGGGGGCTCAGAAGCTTACAAAGAGTCCTGGAATACAGCAAATCTGTACCTGGACTAGACTAGTTACAGGAAAGGCTGGGAACAAGTACAAACACAGGCTTTTAAGCCAGCAAGTTGAAAGAGATGGAAAACTGCCCAAACGGTCAAACTACAATTTCTGGGCCAAAACTCACTTTTCCCATGGTGGATAGGCTACCTAGTGCTTACCACTCCCACTGATAAGCTAGAAGGCTTCCCTCCAACACAGAAAGGCTTGGGGGGGCTCAGAAGCTTACCAACAATCCTGGATACAGCAACTCTGTAACCGGACTAGGCTGGTTATAGGAAAGGCAGGAAACAGGTGCAAGTGCGGCTTTCAAACCAGAAAGTTGAAAGAGAAGGAAAAAAAACTGCTCAAAACAGCCAGTAGCTACAATTTCTGGCCAGGGACATATTCCTTTTTCACATAATTTCTTTGTTTTTACTTTTGATTACTGTTAAACATTATGTAAATTTTGTCCTATGGAGCTTTTCTCCCCGGGCGTCTGCTGAAAATAGGCCTTTGGCCCAGTAAGACATACCCAGTAAATAAATGTAAAACAAATTAATATGAAGTATTAAAAAAAAAAAAAAAAAAAAAAAGACTGTTAGATGGACATTTGATCTTCCTTTTGGGACGATTCTTACTGGACTTCAACTTTAAA
The DNA here is from genome assembly GCF_019279795.1 of Protopterus annectens. Lineage (NCBI taxonomy): Eukaryota > Metazoa > Chordata > Ceratodontiformes > Protopteridae > Protopterus > Protopterus annectens. The sequence goes on from NC_056743.1 coordinate 971,299,684, forward strand.
GGACATGTGACTTTGGGAGCTTCTCGCTGCAAAACCTTGAGAATCACAGTTCATTTTTTTCTGGAGTAGTGCTATTTGTGATACTTCTGGGTTCATCTTCCGCCCTGAAATTACACATACCTATTCCCTACAAATGTCTGCAAGTCCTCCTTTACAGATTTACTTTCCACACAAAATACATAACTCTAGTTTGGCTACTTGGCCAACTATTTCAAGTATGGCGACAACTTTCTTATGTACTCTTTTTAAAATCACACAGTTTGGTGAAACTTAGATTGCTTATTTTCTCCAGCAATTCATTTAGTTTGTCTTGACTTTCAGGCATCAGCAACATATGCCCAGTAACAGACAACCTTATGAAAAAGTCCCAGCAATGAAATACGGTTATACTCCGAAAACTGGGACAGGACAATCCTCTCAGTTTTTTCTACTGCTCTTACAAGACTCCCAACTCTCTGAATAGTTTCTTTACACTTGTTCCCACTTCCCATTCAGCACTTTAATACAATTATTGTAACATATTTTAACTTCCATTCACTCATAGCTTTTTAAAATTTCTGACTTTTCTACTATACATTACTGTCAGAAAATCATAAAAGTGTTTCCTGTCTCAGGACTACAAACTTCAATATACCAATCAAAATAAAACTTGTTTCTACCAGTTTGATTACTGGAGGGAACCTGAAGTAGTAACATACATATACATGGCTTCTTTAAATTAGAAAAGTATCCACGTCAACTCTGTGGAGGAGATGGTATTGGATATACTAAAATTTCTTCACCCTGACTGGTATGAATGTCATACAGCTGAACTCTGCATACTCACTTTTTCAATCAATATTCCCAGCCAATACAGTGTACCCTTTCCTCTCTTTTTAAACTTTACTTTTTTATTTACTTGGTAAACACACAACAGCACGATTCCTCCTTGGATTTCTTTCAGCCACAAGGACAAGAATAAATACAACACATATGCTAACAAATTAGTGTAGCCAAGGTAAAACCTAACAGATATGGAAAATTTACTGTAACCAATCAGCACATTTACAGAAGCCAGAGTACCCAGATAAACTCACACAAAGCACAAGGAGAAAAAATAAAACTCCACACCATTACTGGAAATTTGGATTGAACCTTGCACCCCAAAGTTATGAGGGAGAAGTCTTAAATCACAGAGCCACAATGTTGCATGATACTATGCCGGGACACAATTTATGCACTGTCTCAGGCTTTTAACATTGGCTGGGACAGCAAATTTTAACTATTCTCTAGATAATACCATCACTCAATAGCAGTTCTTAACAAGTATATGTTACAGTGAACAGTTTATTAAAACATTAAGCACTTTCATACTTGTAAAACTGAAATGGACACTTCATAAGAATAACAACAGAACAATAAATTCACCACCCTTAACAAGTGACAACAAAAGACATAAGAAACTGGTACACATTTAAATTCAATGATGAACTGAAAGACCTTGTCAGTGATAAAACAAGGTTTGTGTAAACGAAGGACCAGAAATTACAAAGCAGGGTTGAAAACATTGGTAAAAAAAGTAAAAAAAAAATAATATTCACTGCTCTTGAAAGTGGCGGTCAACTTAAAGATACCAGAAAATGTGGATTATACAATTAATGTAGACATATATTTGAAGGAGAAAACCTCAAGTTAAGAATCGAGAAAGATAAATAACATTTTTGCACAGTAGCACCTGCACCTGTAGTGTTTTACCAGACAGCTACATGCAGCTTTTGTCAGTCCTACATAGGTAAAAGACAAAGAACATTGCATAAAAAGGATTTACGCACACTTATGATATGAACAGCAGCAATGACACTAATGTGTTATACAGACATACGCATGCTAAATATTTGTTCTCAGTATGTGAAACACCCAAAGACCCTAGTGGAGGTCAATGGGGAACTAAGGGTATGGAGAGCTTCAGTGGCAATTGAGGCTTAATGTTGCCACACCCACAGGTCTCTACTAACAGCTAAACTTTGTGCATAAATATAACACTAAATCAAACATCACTTTAAAAAATATATATTCAAGTGTTGGTAAACAATGTATTCCACTAAATGAAGTTGTTGAACGGATATCATTAGGTAGTTATTTAATGGGCAACTACTTAAATTTATTTATTCAGGAAGTTGTTCTACTTGTATTAGATCATGTGATGTGCTACGTGTACTAAATGGAAAACATTATGGCGCATACTTTGATTTAAAAGTGGGTGCCAGAACTGAACAAGTGTGTTGTAACGTTACTTGCATTGCATATTATCATAACTTATTGCTTCCTCAACGTAATGACAGTTATTACCTTTTACAACAGTTGATCGAAAGACGTTTGTGTAACGCAAGTAAGCCATCCATATTTATAGCTGGCTCTGAAAGCGAAATAATCAAATGCGGTTGTCACGTTTTTGAATGCACAAACTGGGACATTTCTGTATAAATGTCAGGTTTTGCAACACCAAAACATAGTCAACAGTAAGAATGGGAAAAAACCTCAGGAAACAGACTAACTTCTTTCCGACAATTGTAATCAATTCCTTCTGTACAAACAGATTCTGACACAGCCTTCTTATAAAAAGAATGAACGACCATATATTCATACAATAAACTGCGCTTTTGCTTTTATGTCCTGCCTGACACCCTTACAATTCTTAACACACTCACCATTACAAATCAGCACATGGTGTTAAACAGGAGCACTGCTTTTCTTTTTTTTCATAAAGACAATGTCTCATTTTGACCTTATTTAGGAAGTAACACGGAATGTGGTATACCAAACGTTGTTCTGCTTTCCCACATGCAGTCAGCCTTATACATTTAGAAATGTTCACACTCTTGGGCTGGGGATATATATCCAGAAATTCCTTTTCATAACTTTCAGCTGAAATGTATTGTCAAAGTGAACCTTTGCCGACATCACCGGCAGCAGTGCAATCATTGGAATGGTGGGTTAACATTGCAAGTGCTCATTACATCTGTTGCCCTGATAACAGAAAAGTACCAAATATTTAAATGACCGCATTAAAGGCAAGATAAGTTCTAATGAACTACTCATGTCAATGTTACAGAGAAAGTGCTTAAAATTGTTCATTGGAAAACACATTAATAAGTGCTAATGAGTGGCAGTAATAGAGAGTTTTTGGTACAAAGCACAGTGCATACAGTAACATATGAAAACACAAACTATAGTTTTGCTACATCAATTTAACTATGCATTGAAACACTACAAGAAACAAAAATATAAACAAAGCAGTCAGACATGCACGTTTTGAACACCAACTTCAAAAACATGCACGTTTTGAACACCAACTTCAAAAACATGCACGTTTTGAACACCAACTTCAAAAACATGCACGTTTTGAACATTAAACATGCATCATAACCATTTTAAAGTAAATCCTAAACCACCAATGCAGTCAGCTGCTTAAGCAGATTTGAAATGTTAAAGCAACAAAGTTCTATGAATGCAGACTATCACAGATGTCGTCATTTAAACACCAAGTAATGAAAGTGGCTGAAAATTAATGTCCTATGCTGCAGTTACTGGTACAAATCACTACTTTAGATTTTCGCTGATAATCCAAATTAACCAAGTGCTCAAAAACCTTTCTACCTAAATTAAAGATCAATTATCTTCATTAACAAATTGTAGCAATTTTTTTCAAGTAGGAAGACAAAACTTTTTGAAAAGGCTATTTTCTGCATTATCTAAGCTTAAGTAAGATTTAATTAGAACAATGGTCCTTTGAATAATCCAAGAGTGAAAGGGGTTGTCTCTGTATATTTTTACCCAGACAATACTCAATACCTTAAAAGTTAAAGTTAAATTACAAAAATGATAAAGCTGTCTGACAATGGAAGCTGGCTAGTTTATCCTACTATCTTTCACCTGAGAGAGTTATAATAAACCTACACATTTTGCCTACATGGTTTGCATGCAGAATTATGGGGCAAGATGAAAGATATAAAGAGGACTGTTCAAGTTTAGATATTAACACATCAATTCTTACAGCTTTCCTTACTTCATGAGTTAGAAGTTGGGTCAGCTTGCATCCAGCCTTGTTAAGGATTAGGTCAATTTTTGATTCTGTATGACAAGTAAATAACATTGAGTAAACCAAGCATACAGATATTTCTAATAGCTAAAAGATGGTGGCGTTTTGGGGATATTACATTAATGGGTTTATTATCCTTTCCAGGCAGTACCAAATACAATTTAAATTAAAAAGTCAATAACTTTCTAGAGTGAAGCCAATTAAAAGAGATAATTAGAACTTCTTTGCAAGCTATTCTGGTCAAAAGAGGAGAGGAACAAGCACTTAGTGCTAGCTGCATAAAAATATGACTAACACTGGCAAGTCCCTGGAAAGATTATTTGACATTTACTTGACACTTGTCAACCTGGTTGGTTCAACTGAGTCAGACGCCCATTTTCAGTGGAGACCCAAGGAGAAAAGCTCCAAAGTACATACACACATACAATAAAAATTCCATAAACATAATGACAGAGTAGAATACCAAGCCAGAGAAGACACATTCCAGTGTACATACAAAAGCACAACACATTAAATATTACACAGAAAAATTCCCATTATAAATACTATAAAATGTAGTAAAAGGTAAATATAATTTGTAAAACAAAAGTATCACCGGAAAAATGGAAGGAACAATTCTAACAGATTAGAGTGGGACAAATAGAGAGGAGGTAGAAACTACAGAGATGTCAAGTGGGAGCTTGGCATGGACAGGACCAAGTACTTGGGAAGCAGTGTTTTAAGTATTTTTTTAAACCGTTTTAATCGCCCCAAAAAGACAGCTAATGAATGAAAAAATAAAGATGAAACCCACAACAAATCGTGAAATTAGTCTCATCTTGACTAGAAAGTTCCCACTGTTAAATACTAAAATAACCGAGAATGAAAGCCCGGGTTACCCGTTAATTACCTGAAATGCATAACCATGGTAACAATACAGAAAACCACCATGTCGAACTTCTGGACTTGCCTTCCCTGCAGGACCTGTGCTACACTGGTAGGAGGATCTTCAGTATTTGAGATTTTTTAGATATTTGTCGTCTTCAGTGCTTTGGTCTTCTATATAATGTTACTGTGATTATGCATTTCAGGATTGTAGGCTTCAACCCTGTGAATGACTACCATAAAATTAAATGTTAGTTTTTGAGGCGATTTTAGTACACTATGTTGGAAATGCCTAACAATTCCATGAAGTACTGAACTTGGCTGTATACTACTGGACAAAAGACTAGTTAGCAATGGGCCAATTAGCAACACTAAAAGTTTAACGCCCTGGACAGAACTTCTTCCTTGAAAGAAAATCTTGTTTTTCTTTAAAGACTACTTTTGCTTAGGTCAATCACACTTTGCAAACTTGTTTGCAATTGTTTGGAATCCGCTTGAACCAATGGCTCTTTACAACAGATATTCAGGAAAATCTCTCACACCGATACAGTAAGCAACAACTAAAAGAAATCTGGACAAGCTACACTTTCCACTATGCAATTCATTGGGACAGATGCAAATGACCTCTTTAAGGACATACTGTGTTTCAGTTATATGGCAGTTCTGAAGGTCCATGGCTTTGTTTCCTTTTAAAGTCCGTTATGGACAAATTCAGGCCAATATAGCCAAACCCCACTAGCTGTGGACATGCATGTTTCGGCCTTATGGCCTCATCAGCACAGCATAAGTGGAATGTTTGGCTAACATTTGGAAACACAGGGTTGTTGCACCCAATTGATGTCCACAATTATCTCCAATACAAGAGGTTTCAATGAATCACACAGTGGAAAGTCTAGCTTGGCTAGATTTTTCTTTTAGTTTTTGCTGACCGTTTTAGTGATAACGGTAAACGGTTTATTTCCTGCATCAGTACACAGATATTTCTCACATTATACACTTCTATCAGCTCCTTTTTCTATATGAAAATGCACCTTTTGTATATCTGCAAATTTTCGTAAATCATAGGCAACTCATCAGTTTTCTTTAAAGAATGCAGTTCCTATGCCATTCTGACTGCCATGTACTTGCAACACAACAGCATGTCTTTCAGCATTTGGGCAAAATCTCTCACTTTTCCTTCTCAGGCTTCAGTGTCTAGTATCAAAATAGGACAACATATTTCTGACCTGCCACACCTAATTTACATTTACTTTTATTTAACTTTAAATTTACAGCATCTCAACTGATTCACTTGCTGTAGCAGTCTCTTGCCAAGCTGTCCTAGTGAACAAGTCCACACTAAAGACTACATTTACAAGAGTTTCCAAACCTTTAAATTGTGTGTGCAACAGCCTTCTAGAATGCCCATGGTGCCAACAAAAATACCAAAGCCTACAGAACCTGTACGTTCTTAATGGAGTTACAAATGTACACTACAAGGAACTTTCTTCACCTAGTTTTACCTACACAAATCTCAGACTTGTCCAAGTCAATGAAAAGAATTCAGCATTGTTGCTACCACTTTAGCTGAGAAAGATATTGATGTCACATCTCTGTTTAGTACTCATAAAGCCTATGTGACTCTTGGTGTACATATGTATCACAAATACGTTTACATAATGTTATTCCTAGCTTCCCCCAGGCCAGATGACCTGAAATATTAATGAATTATTTAAGCATTATGGTTTGGAAAAGGAAAAAAGTCAGCAGTTTTTGAACCAAAGGCTTGCTGCCCCATGTGCGTTTTTAATAAGTTCATAAGCTGTTACTGGACTAGTGACCACGTAGATGTGCACTCCAAACAATTTGGGTCTCCAAGTATCACTGAGCTCTATATGGGTGGGGCATGTTATTAGGGAGGTAACTAAAAATTTGTAGGGGGGATATAAGTGTGATAAGAGACCTTGGGACACAGGTGGACAGTAGTCTCTCCTTTGATAATCACATCGCCACAGTAGTCAAGAAATCCTTCTACATGGCACACCATCACAAAAGGTTTCTCATCCAGAAAAAAAGGTAATTACTCCCCTCTACTCATCACTCATTAGACCCATTATAGAGTAAAACACCCCTTTTGGTATGTACCTCACAAGACATCTACAACAACTGGAAAGGCCGCAGAACCTCCTCACAAAGAGGATTATCGACCTCAAACAGATGCCCTACAGACAGTCTCAAAAACTCCAGCTTTACTCAGTCACATATCGCCCACTCAGAGGTGATCTCTGCTTAACATACAAAGCTATGTCAAACCCAGAGCTGTTTGACATGCTCCACTTAAAGAAATCCCAATCCCTCTGAGCTACACACTCTAGGGACCTAAACCTTGTCACCACAATAACAGAATATACTGGAGGGATAGATTCCTGTCCCAGAGACTTCTCATACTCTGGAATAAACTACCTATGTATATCAAACAAAGCTCCTCATTAGCACTCAAGAAAAATCTTGATGATTGGATGGGAAATAGGAAATTCACCCCGGGGATCACCTCTGTGGCTCTGCTCGACAGTGGCACAGGAAAATAATTTTCTTGGGTGGCAAAAGCCAGGGTACCTTTTTGGCTGGGCTTGTATAGGCCCCAGGGCAGATAGCCTAGTACCTACCTATGAACCTACGTTATTTAGGATAATATTTTTTCTTATTGACGGCCTTTGTCTATAAGGGACATGGTGGTGGAGGTAAACTTATGATTTCCCATCCAATTTTCAAAATTTCGTTTGAGCAGAATCAGGTATGAAACTCTGTTTTAAATGGATGTGGAGCCTATACCATACTAAACATAATCCTTTGAGACGCATCTGTCTGTATCTACAGCAGGTTCTGTTTAAGTCACAAGTGAAGTTCAAATCCCTGGATCTGGTGTTTCTGGTGCTGTTTGTTTTGCACATGTGCAACAAATCCATCAGAGCTGGGTCTGAGGAAGCCCTGTAAGCCAAGCAAAGATCCACTCACGGCAGCCTATAGGATACTAAGACTTAGCCTTTAGGTGATCATTGTAGGATGGGATATTCTTGACCCAAATTCTCCTGGTGAGAAACCAACATGGGAGTTCCAACTGTTGCAAGTGTCTGGTCACATACTTGTCAAAGGGGGCACTACATTCAATAACAAGTCTGAAAATGGCTGAGTAGAACATTACTACAGCTTCCTTGAACCTGGATAAATTAGAATGATTCTTGCATTTATCTTAGCTACATGTTGGTCAAACTTCAGACTGCTGTCAAATAATGGGCATACAGCTCTCTTTTTTAGTAATTTCCAAATCAAATGTCTTAACAGTTATTTGTAGACCAAATATTACTTTGCATCTGTGTCTAGGTTAAAGTAAACATCTCATTTACTAGTTCACAACATCTGCCTTGCACTCTTCTCAATTATGATGATGCTTTTTTAGTCTCACCAATACCATCTCTTTCACATCAATCGTACTCACCAAACTTATTTCACAGTGCACTAATTTTTCACATTCCTATTATAAATCACATAGATTTTAATACACCTGCATACCAGGCTTAAAATTTCATTTGAAAGGTATCTTCTGTATACATCACATCTTTTCCTGCTGTCTTCACTATTAACACGATTCATCCTCAAGTGGTTCACCCCCCCCCCAATTTCCTTTACTCTTAACATAATCCTCACTGCACCCCTCATTTTCAATTTTTGATTTGCATTTGCTTACACATACCTTATTTCCTCAACTAATCCTTTCAAATGCATATCTGTAAATTTTACAGAAGCTACAGGTGGTCAGGTCTGCTTCCTTCAATAACCTGTTACCCTCACTTTTTATGCTCTCTGAAGACTTGCAAGCTGGCACCTCTATCTTCACTTAATCAGTCCATTCATTCAGCACAGAAAGATGCACATCCCCAGGCTAAGTAAAAAGCTCCACGGTTCACTTATTCCTCCCCACGACACCCTATCAGACCATCAATCCCATGTGAGAGTCAGGTGGTAGGCAGCAGGCGAGTTTGCTGCTCCTTTGGAGCGGCCTAACCTCTCTCCTGACAGAGCAACCCTCGTCGGCTCCTAAAAGCTGTACTACAGCCATCTTCTGAGAGACAAACTGACACCAAACAATGAATTCCCCATCGATTTACAGTGCAAATGCACACATATGCACACAATTGTTAGGCCTACACTCCATGGGATGTTAACGCCTACTGCTTCCACAGGCTGTTCATCCTATGCATCTAAAAGGAGTGTGGAACATGGAACAGTTGGATGTTATCAGATGCAGCTCAAACCTCTTCATCTAGTATGGGCCCCAAGGACAGCAGTAACACTGTAAACAAAAAAAAGCTTCCAACAGTCCACAGAGAACGAGGAAGAAAGTTTAAACCAGAAACCACTCTCCATGTACATTCAATGAGAGTGGAAGCAAACCAACCTACAGCAGTAAAGATCACAATAAGAACAAAGGTGCAAAAAGTACGCATTTCCAACAGTGTCAAATTCCAGGAAAAGATCAAGGAGGATCAGTACTGACAACAAAACCATCAGATCATCAAAAGGCCTGCTCATGCAAAAAATAAAGGTAGCCTCAATACTAAACTGCTTGTGAAAACCAAACTGACTGGCATATGCTAAAAAAGAAAGCTACAGGCGTAACTATCCTCTTCCCTACCTCTCTTCCATTCATCCCTTATTCCAAAAACCCATCCAAATGTCAATGTCAAACAGCTCAGCTCTGAGTGAATGAACAAAAAAAGTGCACATAACCCTTTCTATTCCTCCAAGTAATAACATTCCTACACTCAAAAAGATCTTTCACTGGGTCTCAAATAATATCCATAATGCGATCATCATTTTTGGAAATTTTATCAAACTAGCAACAGTTTAGGCCCAAATTCCCCACTACCAGCAACAACTTGAATGGTTTCATAAAACATATTAATAACCAAACAAAACCAAAAACAATGACTATACTGGACTGGATCTTAATCCCTGACCCCACTAAATACCATTCACTCAGTATCCTCCCTGGCACCCTTAGTTCATCACCCTACATTCGATCTTAGAACTGTCACCCACTACATCAAACAAAACCAATACAGGGAAACAAGTAACCTCTCAAAATTCAATCCCAATGAGTTCACGAACATCCTAAAAGCCATTAACTAGTCCACTCTCACAACCCTACACACAAATGAAGCCAGTGAAAATGTAATACCATATTTTTAAATACTCTACTCTTCTTTTTCTCAAATGGGCTAAGAAGTTTAAAATCCAACTGCATCCCATAGCTCCCACTCCACTGTCAAAACCTCATACACAATAGAGACAAAGCACGGAAAGAAGGGCAAAAAAAATCTAAAACCCCTCAAAACTACCAGCTACAATGAGATCTTCTCAGCTCCAGAAAATAAAATAAATAAATAAAACTTCTTACAGACAGGAAACATTATTTCTCGGATATACAAAAATAATCAGAAACAGAACCCAAAAAACTTCTGGTCTTCAGTTAAGAAGGTCTTGCACCCTGGAGAATATACTAACCTCAACTCGTGTCTCAAACTCTCTCCACTAGAAACAGTTATCAAATATAAATTCCTACTTCATAGACAAAGTAGCTCATATCTCAAGCTCACCCACAGCAGCATCTGAACCAGGACATCCACCCACACTTAACCCCATATTCTCTTCACAACCAGTCACCATCTTCTTCATCTAAAGATTACTGAAACTCAAACCATGCCGCCCCTCAGTAGACCAACTCCCTCCAGAAATACCCGAAGCTTGCCTCTAGCTGCACTGCTAACCCCATCTCAATTCCCATCAATAGGTCAATTCTGTAACCCTATGTCCCCACATTTTTGAAAAATCCCTCATAACCCCCCCTTCAAAAGAGGGGTAACCCCAATGAAGTACCAAACTACATCTACTGCAATATTTCCCCCCACCAAACTTTTTGAAAAAATACACACAAGGCACTTCAATACCTCCACCATGAAAACCTACTTAACCCCACACATAGCACCTCAACACCCTTGCAGCTTTTGTGAATAATATTACAAGGCCACAGACAAACAGAAGCTAGTTTAATCAATATTTTTAGATTTTTCAAAAGCATTCCTCACTGTCCCACATAGTAAACTCCAACCAAAACTGTCTACCAAAGGTCACCCTATCCCATTGATGAACTGATTTTCTAGTTATATAGCTCACCGGCAACAATCAGTTAAACTATGAAACTTCCCTTACATTCCACTCAAAACTGGCATAACACAAGGCTCCATACTTAGTCCTTTGCTTTTCAATAGCTTTATCAACAACCTCTACACATCTCAAATACCCCTTAAACAATACGCCAACTACTCCAGCTTTATCTGCTCGCCAAACAATCTCCCATATCCAAACCATCACCCAGACTGCCTTTAACACAGTAGAAAGCTAGACAACTAACTCCTATTCAATCCAAAGAAAGCTAAACTATTACTTTTCCTAAATTCGCATACCTGGATAAGAAAAAATATTAATTCACATTCTTAAATACTACTACCATAGAAGTAGTCTCCCAAACTAAACTATTAGGAATTACAACAGATAATATGACCTCCACATTCAAAACTCCATTAAAAAAAACACCAAAAACTGAAGGATTTACCACTCGATTTAACACCCGTCTCTTACCCTTTCTACTATACAGCTCTCCTAACCATCCTTCAGTCCACTTTAAAATCTATACTAGAACCATGTTAAAACAAAGTTGCAAGATTTGCAGCCAACTAAACCATTTCCCTATTACCTAACTTTTGCACAACTAATGTAAGGCCATAAAATAAATTACAACTCTTCAACATCCTTCCACCACTACTTTCCTAAGCGTTGCCTCTGTTCTGCAGAGAAACAGCTACTTGACATCAACAAATCAAAAAGTATAAAGCTTACACTGCAGCTAATGCCTGGAATTCGGTCCTAACCCACATAAAGATCTATCCCCACTCTTCAAACATTCCAAGTCCTTTCTCAAAGAATTCCTTTCAACCACTTAGCTCTGCTCCTGTTCTGCACCCGTTTAAGAACCCACACCTATAATTGCTCTCAACTGTATGTTGCCACCTTCAAACCTGTCCCTATGCCCCTTTTCATTTACTATCCTCCATACCATCACCCTAAGAGAACAGGGTCAGTTTTCTTAAGCAAACTAACTTACTCCAATTCTCATCTTAAACTTATGCTATACATAAGGGACTGTACGTCTACTTACTATTATGAACCTCTACAGTATCCTAACTCTTCTACAATTTGATTCCAGCTTTCTTTCTCCAGACTAGGCTGTAAATTTACAGAATTCATGACTTTCTTGTACTGCAATGACATTTCTACTGTGTGATAAATGTTGATAACACCAAACTCCATTTATTTGTATATGTTCACTTCTGCATCCATTTATTTGTACATGTAAATTATTACCTTTTGATTCGAATCACATTTATATAACTATTTATGTACCAATTTGTACATGCGAGTTGTAATTGGAGCTTTTCTCCCTGGGCCTAGAATGAAAATGGGCACTTCTGGCCCAGCTGGACTTTTCCAGTCAATAAATCTATGAAAGCCTAATTACATTTCTATCTATACAAAACAACTATCTTCACAACCAGTTTTACGTAATTATGGAAAATTAGAGACAGGGACGGCATCAGTTAAAAAAAAAAAAAAGTGTCCACACATTATTTTCACAGTGCTAAAATAACCAAAACCCCCTTGGTATAAAATGAAAGAAGATAATCACATTTTTAAGGAGAATGCGAAAACGACATCCATATGCAGATTTAACCCTTACTACTTCACATTTTTAAGTATTCGTATAGTCATAATGAATCTTGCATTAAACTTATTAAATTCAGTGTCGCTTTTAGCAAACATATCTATTAAGTTTTCTGCATTGTCCATAACTACACAACTGTATTTAAGACTTTTTAACCTCACCTGCATCCTTTTTAAAATGCACTTCTACCTATCTGCTTTATGCCCACCACAAGAACATATGCTGGTTAAGTCTCTGCCTTGACCTGGACACTGTAAAAGTGCACGAACGGTTCTCCCTTAAAGCCAGACATCCTTTAAAGGCCACTGGTCAAGACTGTAACACCATGCTAAAGAATATCAAATTGCTGAAATAAAAAAAAAAAAAAAAAAAAAAAGAGTGACACTCACCTGAGGCTTTTTGTTACAAATATTAAATTTTGTATCATTGCAGAACTGGCAAAGACTAAGCCTAGCTTTCCTTACTCCAACAGTTAAAGTACAGCACTCCACAGTGCCAACAAAAAATGCTCACAGAAACACATTCAAACAACTCTACTCAGGTTTCCAAGGACTACTAAAAAATGTTTCAGTTAACTTCACATCTGACATTCCTCCTTAGTTGCTACCCCCTCCCCCATTCTTACTGCACTCACACCACTACTTCCACTTGTCATTTTAACAAGAGAACCATATCACAAAAACGGTAAATCCTTGGGTTATTTTTTAGTCTTTACTCGCAATTTAATGCATTATCCATTTTGTTCCTCTGCACTCTTTTTATGTTTTTGAAAATTTACTAATGTTCAAACGTTTTAAAAAAAGCATATATTCCTCGTCTTCTTCACATACAAACTAGAGTCCACATTATTAACTCATGCAAGCCCTTTGTCAGTTCTGTTGTCAGTTTCAACAAATCAATACATTCCAGCTGTGGACTGTCTTTGTCTTGAGTACAACTGACCGCTAGTGTACCCAGAAACTAGGACTCCTGCAAAAAGCCCTTCACCTAGGCACACGGCATCCAGTATGTATGTTACATATATATAAAACTTGCAAATAAACCATCGTATTATAATCTCTACACCAGAAAATTAGTTACAGTAAACAAGGACCATTATCAAAATAATTTGTATCAAAGAAAAATTGCTTGGCAACTTATAAACTCAAAAGTTTAACAAAAAAGCTATTAAACTGTGCCACCGCATATTGGATGAACAGTGCCCACCCACTTAGCCCTGAGAAGCTCCGCCAACTCAAAAGCATCAGCTAAATATAACCGTAGACGTAAAATCATGCTTTCGCTTTCACATGACAAACAACTATGCTTGTCGAAATGGTACACACTTCCGATCCACCTAGAAGAATGACTGGAACATATACATATTGTTTTAACAATAACACAGCTCAAAGAAAGAACAAAACACCAACCATGTCTTCAACCAGCAGCTTTTTTCTGAAAACCCCAAAAATACGAATAGAACAACCAGTCCACAACACACATTACCAACTTGCACCCTACCCCTTTATTAAAGATAAGGATAAACTTCACCGATTTATCAAACCAAGTCAGGTCATCCGCTTATTTTCTGAAAAACAGCAACAAGCGTGACTGATCTAACTTATCTCAAAACCAACAACAAATTACCCCCCACCATACAAGTTACCCGTGAGGGGGGGCAAACGGGAACAGGATGAATAAACTGACAAGCAATTACGGCAAATAATGTTAAAGATCCTCCTAGCATCAGAAACTGACAAGCAATTACAAAAAACAATGTTCAAGATCCTCCTCTCCCCACACACACAGGAGAAAGCATCAGATAAATTCGGTGCACACAAAGGATAACTACAAATTCATAAACCACTATAAGCTGATAACTTCTAAAGTCACAGTGGACAGTGAGTAGCCCCAAACTAAAAGAAACAAACAATAATTAATACTTAGTGCGAGGACGACAGAACTGTGGGGGGAATATGTTATGCGGGTTACAAGGGGGCGGGGCCTGCATCCCAATAAGCGAATTAACAAACAAAATATAAACAAGCAAAAATACCACCCTTCCCCCAGGCAATCAATTAAGTTCCCGCGTCACCAACTCCTCTAAAGGGCCTCCAGCACCTCACCTCTGTACCCATGGGATCTACCGACAGATGCACAGGCCTCAAAGCCGCGATGTTTCCTGCACAGTACCAAATCCACTTTTACATGGTAGCCCTACCTGGTCTGTAATATTGAGTATTCCCATCTCCCAGCGTCAGTCAGCATGGAGCTTCCTCATGAGGCTACGGGCCTGAGTCCAGAGGTTGTGGCTGCAAGAAAGCAGCACTACCCGCCACCTTTACCGTTCTGTTTTTGCCTGCTTGCTCATTGCTATAGAGAGAAGACAACACAGCATCAGAACTACCAACTGAGGGGCGACCAGCGCCACAGCGAACCCTGCTGATACAACCGTAGCAGTGCACTTCTACCGCAGTGTGACGAGTCTCGGATTACGCATGGTACAAAGTGAATGGAGACGTTACAGGGGAAAAGTCACTGCTGGTGATAGATGACTGTCAGTCAAATTTGTTGACGCACAAATAACAAAAAAATAGAGATACGACCCAAGACAAAAATGCTTTGCTACTGCGGCCTTTAGACAACAGACGCCCTCGCAAGAACTGTGACGTGAGAAAGAAACCATTCAGTTCGGCATTATAGCACCCCCTGCCGGCAGTCGCTTACCGTATCCCACAGCTACTTAAAGACGTGTAAATTTATCTACACGTCTTTATATTCTCAGTTCCGCAGCGTACTATGTCAACAGAGGTGTCAAAGGGTAACTGCAGTCCTCCTACACTCGGTGGCACAGCTCGACATTAAAGTCTCATCAGTGTGCCTCTGTCGTCCATTGTTTCGCTATACCCAGAGGTTCTATGTAAAATCGTTTTTTTCCCAAGGGGGAGATGGATGAGATCAGTAACTTCAAATTGTAGGCAGGGCCACCATAATTTAAATATACAGGACTCGTAAAGGTGCTCAAGCGAGGTATGCATCTTGAATTAAAGACATAAAAAATGAGTGCAAAACGGAGAATGTACAGGACTGGTGTAGCATTTAATATAAAGTAATATAAGGCTAACGCCTACCGAGCTCGTTTGTGAACTGGCTTGGCATTTAATATAAAGTGAAACAAGGCGCTGGTTACCTTTCTAGAACTTGTTTATGGACTGGTTTATCATTTAATATAAAGTAAAACAAGGCGTTGGTTACGTCTACAGAACTCGTTTATGTTCTTTAGAATGAGAGAAAGGAGTTAGTTCATTTTACTAACTAACTCGGTAGTACTAGTGCGTAAAAGTAGACGTCCATGATTTCAAGCCATTCTTTCCCTGGTAATGTTTGGCTTTTTGCCGGAGTGCGCTAACAAGTTGAAAGAGGTATGCCCGAAATGCATTTTTTTCAGACTTGTTAGAATCACTCGCTGGCCAGCAAAAGAATCTTAACTCTTATCGCCCGAACACTAAACCAACTTTAGAACCTACTAGAGTATTTTGTTTTACTACAGTGCATTGAATTACTGCTAAGTTTGGATTGGATTCATATTTAAATCGTTGCTCTACTCAAGAATACTTCTATGGTCACTGAAAAAGACGGTAAATCTGTATGTCTGTTGCCAACTTCAGTATGAACTGTTGATTATTATTATTCTGTCTTACTGCTACCATGTTTGGTTCAGGTCATTGTCCTCTGCCAGCATCATTCCAGTAAATGAATGTGCAATGAAATAACCTTTGCCAGCTCCAAATGCTGGGCAGTTTGAGAATGCAAGCTTATAGGTTCATAGGTGTAGACTACACTGCTGACTGCTAGGGGCCCTTATATGCATAGATGTGCAACCCAAATGTGACCCACAAATTCGATTTATATGGGGGCTGATTTACTGACTGCCTCTGTCAGAGATATAGGTGCCAGACCTGGGGAAATTTTCAGATTACCCATCCATTGGTCCTAGCTGTACTTAAATATGGTTAGAGAGGAGCTCTGGTTCACATACCCTTCTGAGCTGGGAATTTCTGGTTAAAGGCTTACAGTGCCTGCATATTTGAACCGTTTCTTACTGAAATTGGTACACCTTGTTTGCTGTAGCATAGACTAGATCCAGGCCTGCTGAGTCTAGCTTTGTTTGTATGCTTGTTGTTTGTTTGCTTGTTATTTCCCTGAAACACGGCTTTTCAGCGCTTCTGTGGATCCCTAGTGATATCTGCATTGCTTACTGTACTTACTTCCTTGTTTCACTTGAAAGAAAGTTACTGTTTGTCGTTTTTGCATTTAAGTTAACCTGTAACACATTGCATTTAAGTTACCTGGCACTTGCTCACTAAAGCAATTATATGTCGGCACTAAAAAATTAAAAGCACTACACCCTCACAAACTCCCCTTTAGTACCTTGTTCCCCATTGGCCCTTTTTTTCAATTATAAAGGAATTCTCAATACTATTCTAGCATGTCCAAAGGTTAGTTGTCAATCTCTTGTCCGGTCCAGCTGGTGAAACTGGGAATCTTGAGGCAATGTTACAACTGCCTCATGTACACAGACAACTCTCTCCTCCTCCCAACAAATTCCAACACATGTGAGAGATGCAACCATATAGCCAAACTGGAGTCTAAGCTCTCAACTCAGTACTGGCGTAACCAAGTCGGGAGGAGAAGGAAACCACACTCACTACAATTCCAGTCTCACATAGACCTACCACGACAGCAAACCAAACACATAAACACACAAAAACATACTCCGAGGCTCTAAATAAAAATCTGCTTACGCAGCAGAGACCTCCAAAGCAGACACCCAAGCAACCGCTACCCCAAAACAAAACACGTGCAACACATAGCTCACAAAGCCAGTGTGCCGAGCAGTCACAGCCCTTAAGGCTAAACAACACACCTGATACACTTGTGATAGGGGACTCTATCATCAAGCACACTGACGTCCTGCTCACCAGGCTGAACAAGGAGAAGGTCACAGTGAGCTGCCTGTCAGGCGCTAGGATCCGCCACATAACACAAGCACTCGGATCACTCCAAGGCAAGTACAAATATGACTCGGTCATTGTCCATGCTGGTGTGAATGACCTGAGACGTACATCAAAAGAGACATAGAAGAGCTCTCTGAGCATGTAGCCCAGGCCGGTATGACCCTGACCTTGAGTAGCATCCTACCCTCACCAAGAATGATGCCACAATATGAAGACAAGATGATCAATTTCAACAATTGGCTTAAGTATTGATGTCATTCAAAGGGGATCTAATGCCTGTCAGCCAGGGATGACATGCTCGACAAGCCACGATGCTTCGCTAGGGACGGCTTGCACCTGTCACCCCTGGGCTTTCGGATATTGGCAAAGGCTCTTGCTACCCCCATAGTGCCTTTTTTAGGCAAGGCTCAAAAGACAAACCCACCTCCATAGGTATCACAAGGGATAAGAAACTAAGAGTAATACTACTCAATGCCAGAAGTCTAAACCTCCAGATGCATGCACTCGAAACTCTCCTTAGCATGGAGAACATCGATATCTGTGCAGTAACAGAAACCTGGTTCAAGGCTCCCGAGAGCACCCCAGCACTTCCAGGTTACACCCAACACTACAACCTGTGAGAGATGCACTTATATAGCCAAACTGGAAGCAAAGCTCTCTTCACCCAAGACTGGACTAGACAGTCAAGAGGAGAAGGTAAACACTTGCACCGCACCACACTCATCACATAGTCCCTCAAAACCTACACCACCAAAACACACACACAGAAACACAAAACACACACCTACATTCACGGAGGCTCTCAATAAAAACCTGTCCAAGCATCAGGGACATCCAAAGCATAAATGCAAGCAAACTCCACCCCCCCAACACAACCCAAATGACACATAGCCCACAAATTCAGTGTGCCACTCAACCACAGCCCATAAGGCATAACAACGTACCCAACACTCTAGTCATAGGTGACTCTATAGTCAGGCACACTGATGTTCCTCTCACTAGACTAAACAAGGAGAAAGTTACTGTCAGCTGCCTGTCAGGTGCCAGGATCTGCCACATAACGCATGCAATCAGGTCACTCCACAATAAGTACAAATATGACACTGTCATTGTCCATGTTGGTGTGAATGACCTGAGACGTACCTCCCTGGACTACATGAAAAGAGACATGGAGGAGCTCTCCGATCTTGTATCCCAGGCAGGTATGACCCTAACCCTGAGTAGCATCCTGCCATTTCCCAGAATGATATCACAGTACAAGGACAAAATGATTGACTTCAACAATTGACTAAGCTTCTGGTGTCATTCTAAGGGAATCCAGTATTTGTCTGCCTGGGACGACATGATTGACAATCCACGATGCTTTGCCAGAGATGGCCTGCACCTGTCGCCCTTAGGATTCCGGATACTGGCTAAGACTCTTGCAACCCCTATAGTGCCTTTTTTAGGCAAGGTTCAAATGACATATTCACCACCGTAACAGGTACAAGCAAGCAAAATCTGAGGGTAATGCTACTCAATGCTAGAAGTCTAAACCTCAAAATGCACTCACTCGAGGCACTCCTTAAAATGGAGAACATTGACATCTGTGCAATGACAGAGACCTGGTTCAAAGCTCCAGAGAGCACCCCTGCATTACCAGGCTTCAATTCATACCACACTTTTTGGCCACCTAACCCAGAAAGAGGCACTAAAGGCAGAGGCGTGTCCATATTCATTAAGGATATCCACGCCTCCAGGCTAGTTGCACAGCATAATGCATCCGAGATTATCCAAGTGCAACTAACTCTGGGCAAGACCGCAATCCAAATTGTAGCTTGCTACAGACCCCCCACCATGCCCCAGGATTCACACTCCTCATTTCTTGATACACTGGAAAGTATTAGGGTACAACCCAACACCCTAATAATGGGCGATTTCAACTACCCCACCATTAACTGGGAAAACTACTCGTGTACCAACTCTTTTGCTCAACGTTTTCTAGAATTCATAAATTCCAATGCCTTGGATCAACTTATTCACACCCCCACCAGGGGCAGCAATATCCTAGACCTGGTCATTACCAACATGGGAAACCGGTGTTCCACACCAGAGGTCAATTCCTCGTTGGTCAGATCCCACCATAAGCTAATCAGCCTAGACATCCACATCCCACCCCCAGCCCCAATTAGGGAAACCATCGTAAAAAACTTCTCAAAAGCCAACTTCACACTTCTTAAGACAGAAGTGGCAAACTTCATGACACCCATGCAGATGGACAATAGAGGTATGACTGCCGAATCCTACACAAATTGCCTTTATAAGCACTTACACGAGTGTATGGATCATGCTATCCCTAATATAACCAAGATGTTATCCTCTAAAAAAGGAAGCCAATCTGGTGGACCTCTGCCATAAACAAACTCTACAACAGAAGAAAGAAACTGTTGCAAAAAAGAGTAAAATCCCATGACTGGAGGAACTCCCTGGTCAACCTCCGTAAGAAGCTGAGATCCCTCATAAAATCCTCCAAAGCTAGTTACGAAAATAAAATTGCCACTGACTCTAAAGACAACCACAAAGCATTCTATAGCTATGTCAAGAATATAAATGGAAACACTCAGATCTGCTCCAAGTTACAGCATAATGGCACTAAATATACAGAACCAACTGATATTGCCAACATCCTAGCAGATAGGTTCAGTGCTAACTTTACCCCCCTCTCACCCCCTAGAGGGCCCATCTCTATACCTGAAGAATGCAAAGTTCCTATAATCACAGCGGCACAGGTAAAAAACACATTCTCCAAAGCCAAGAACACAGCATCCATGGGACCTGACAATATCCCAGGCTGCGTTCTACACGAACTACAGAATGAACTGGCACCCTACCTAAGTACCATGTTCAATCATAGCCTCACCTCAGGCTTTGTACCCACTGAATGGTGCACCGCGACAGTTATCCCACTCCACAAAGGGGGAGCCACGACGGACCCTGGGAACTACCGCCCCATTAGCCTGACGAGCCTGGTCTGCAAGGCCATGGAAGGTATCATCATGGAACTCATAAACAAAGACATTGGTAATCTCCAAACTCTGGACCCTACACAGTTTGGATTTGTAAAAGGCAGATCATGTCTCCTAAACCTGATTGACTTCTTTGAAGCAGTCACCAAAGCCATAGATTAGGGTAAAATGGTTCACACAGCTTATCTAGATCTCGCCAAGGCTTTCAACACCATCCCCCACTCTGGAATTATAGATAAGCTCACTAAACTAGGTATAAATCCCTATGTAACAAGATGGGTTGCCAACTGGCTCACGGACAGAACCCACACTGTGAAACTAGCGGATTCCAAATCCGACATCAGACCAGAGACAAGTGGAGTACCAGAGGGTTCAGTCCTGGGTCCTCTCCTGTTTGGTATCTACTTCTCTGAAGTGCAGGCCAACACAGAAGGTCTTTGGCTAACAAAGTTTGCAGATGACTGCAAACCAGGAGCCATAATCGAAACTCCTAACGATGTGGACAAACTACAAAAGGGCCTCAGTGAGACGGATACCTGGTGTCAAAGCCATGGCCTGAAGCTCAATGCCAAAAAGTGTATTGTCATCCCCTTTGGTTAAAAACTCTGTACCCATGAACTGCCACATAGCTGGTAGTCTACTTAATGCCGAAAATGTGATGAGACCTTGGGACACAGGTGGGCAGTAGTCTCTCCTTTGATAATCACATCGCCACAGTGGTCAGGAAATCCTTCTATGTGGCTCATCTCATCACAAAAGGATTCTCATCCAGAAAAAAAGAGGTCATTGTTCCTCTCTACTCATCACTCATTAGACCCATTATAGAGTACAATGCCCCTTATGGTATTCACCTCACAAGACTTCTACAACAACTGGAAAGACCACAGAAATACCTCACAAAGAGGATTAATGGCCTCAAACGTATGCCCTATGCAGACCGTCTCAAAAAACTACAGCTTTACTCCATCGCATATCGCCTACTCAGGGGCGATCTCTGCCTAACATACAAAGCTATGTCAAACCCAGAGCTGTTGGACATGCTCCACTTAAAGAAATCCCAATCCCTCCGAGCTACACGCTCTAGGGACCTTAACTTTGTCACCACAATAAACAGAACATGCTGGAGGGATATATTCCTGTCCCAGAGACTTCCCATACTCTGGAACAGACTACCTATTTATGTCAAACAGAGCTGCTCATTAGCACTCTTCAAGAAAAATCTTGATGATTGGATGGGAAATGGGAAATTCACCCCGGGGATCACTTCTGTGGCTCTGCTCGACAGGGGCACAGGAAAATAATTTTCTTGGGTGGCAAAAGCCAGGGTACATTTTTTGGCTAGGCTTGTATGGGCCCTAGGGCCGATAGCCTAGTACCTACCTATGAACCTGTACCTCATACCATGCTTTTCGGCCCCAAAACTTGGACCGAACCACAAAAGGAGGGGGAGTATCAATATTCATCAAAGATACCCACATCTCCAGGTTGGTGGCACAGCACGAAGCATCAGAGACTATCCATGTGCAACTAACAGTGGGTAAAACTGCCTTCCAGTTTATAGCCTGCTACAGACCACCCTCCCAAACCCAGGAACCCCACTTGGCCTTCCTGAGAACACTGGATAATATGAAGGTCTCTCCAAACACCATTATATTGGGCAAATTCAACTACCCAAACATAGTCTGGGAGCATTACTCTAGCTCCAACACCCTAGCCCAAAGGTTCCTAGAATTTATAAACTCAAATGCTATGGAACAACTTGTTACCACTCCCACAAGAGGGGAAAACGTACTGGACCTGATCATCACCAACATGGGGACTCTATGCTCCAGACTAGAAGTGTATCCCTCACTGGTAAGATCAGACAATAAACTAATCTCACTGGATATTCACATCCCAACCCCACCCCCTGCCCAGAAAACCACAGTGAAAAACTTCTCTAAAGCATATTTCACACTCCTCAAAACCGAGGTGGAATCCTTCAAAGCCCCCCTGGCCTGTGGAAAATACGGCCCAGACTGCAGAATCCTTTATAAACGCATTCTATGAACACCTTCAGGAATGCATGGATCATGCAATCCCAAATAAAACCAAGACCCAATCCTCCAAAGGCAGACGCCCTGTCTGGTGGACCCCAGCCATAAACAAACTATACAATAGAAGGAGGAAGCTACTACATGATAGAGCAAAATCCCAAAAAGGGAAGGCATCTCTGATCATTATTAGCAAAAAACTACGGGCACTCATAAAATCGTCTAAGGCCAGCTTCGAGAGAAAAATTGCACAGGACACTAAGGATAATCACAAGGCTTTCTTTAGTTATGTTAGGAACCTGGGTGGGAATTCCCAGATATGCTCAGAATTAGTCCAAAATGACCAAAAATACACTACACCGAACATGCAGACATTGCCAACATCCTAGCTGACAGGTTCAGTGCAAACTCCCCCCCCCCCCCCACCAAAATGGCAAATATCTATCCCAGCAGAGTGCTGCCCCCCTGACATCTCAGATGCTCAGGTAAGAGCCGCCCTCTCCAAAGCAAAAAACACAGCATCAAAGGGACCAGATGGTGTCCTGGGCTGCGTCCTACATGAACTCCAAGAAGAGCTAAACCCAAACCTAAAACTACTGTTCAATCTCAGCCTTACTACAGGATATGTACCCAAAGAGTGGCGTACAGCAACAGTGGTCCCTCAACGGATCCTGGAAACTATCGCCCCATAAGCCTGACTAGCTTGGTCTGCAAAGCTATGGAAAGGATCATCATGGACCTCATAAATAAAGATATTGGGGACCTACAGACACTGGATCCTACCCAGTACGGCTTTGTTAAGGGCAGATCCTGCCTCTTAAACCTGGTCAATTTCTTTGAAACAGTCACCAAGGCCATTGATGAGGGGAAGGTGGTCCACACAGCCTACCTGGACCTCGCAAAAGCCTTAGATACAATACCCCACTCGGGCATTATAGATAAGCTCACCAGCTTAAATATAAACCCCTATGTCACTAGATGGGTTGCAAACTGGCTCAAGAACAGAACCCACATGGTTAGAATTGCTGGAGCCATGTCAGACTCCAAACCAGTTACAAGTGGCATCCCACAAGGCTCAGTCCTGGGACCTCTCTTGTTCGGTATATATTTCTCGGAGGTACAGACCAACACGGAAGGACTGTGGCTGACCAAGTTCGCAGATTACTGCAAACTGGGTGCCATAATAGACTCTCCAGCCGACACAAGCATCTTCCAAAAGGGCCTCATAGAAACAGACAACTGGTGCCAGAGCCATGACCTCAAGCTAAACACCAAAAAGTGTATAGTCATCCCCTTTGGCAAAAACAAAGTGCCCACAAATTACCACATAGGTGGTAATCCATTAAGTACAGAAGAAGTAATTAGGGACCTGGGGACCCAAGTTGATAGCAATCTCTCATTTAACAACCACGTGGCCAAAGTGGTTAGAAAAACATTTTATATTGCCCACCTAATCATGAAGGATTCACATCTAGATCAGAGGAGGTCATCGTGCCTCTTTACTCATCCCTCATCAGGCCCATAATTGAGTACAATGCCCCTTTTGGGATGTACCTTACCAGACACCTGCAGCAACTGGAAAGACCCCAAGCATTACCTCACCAAGAGGATCAAAGGGCTCAAACAGATGCCATATGCTGCCCGGTTAAAGAAACTCCAGCTCTACTCAGTGGCATACTGCCTGCTCAGAGGCGATCTGTGCCTGACATATAAAACCATGTCCAACCCGGAATTAATGGACATGCTGCACCTCAGAAAATCCAAATCCCATCGAGCTACGCTCGAGAGACTTGAACCTCAGCACTGAAATAAATAGGACATGCTGGAGGGACAGATTCATAACCCAGAGGCTCCCTTCACTCTGGAATAAAATCCCAGTCCAGGTTAGGCAGAGTCCCTCATTGACTCTCTTCGAGAGGAATCTTGATGAGTGGATGGGAGATCATAGGTTTACCCCGGGTATCACTTCTGTGTCACTGTTAGACAGAGGCACAGTATACTAACCTCGAAAAAGAGCATAGCAAAATTAATTTAAAATGGGTGGCGAAAGCCAAACACACTCTGGCTAGGCTTATAAATGCCTTAGGGCAGATAGCCTAGTATGAACCTATACATGGGGAGCTTGTTCCAGAAAACGTGAATTCTCTGCGAAGGATATCTGTCTCTCCAACATGTCCTAAATTTTCCTTCTAACATAAAAAGTTCTTTTAACCTAGTAGTTCTGATGCTGTTCATTCTGGAGATGCAGAAAATGCTTAATGTTGAACATGACAGTTGAAGCATAACATATGTCAGGCACAGAGAATTTTGTTGGCAGACTCCCTTTCCCGATTATACAGTGTGCCTAGTTTAGGATTCTGCCTCTGAACATGAAACCAACACCAGATGGAATGCCAGATAATTTCTGGGCCTTATTTGATGAATGAGAATGGTGGCTAATGAGTAGAGGACATCCCTGCCTTGTTCCTTTGTTTAAACACAGTTTGTTGGAAAGGAACACTCCCACCTTAATTCTTGTGTCTGACCCTTCGTATAGCCTCCTAATTAACCCTGTTATTCTGCCAGTGAATGCAAATGCTACCATTGTCCTACTCATAAAATCCCAGCTTACTTTGTCAATGTCAAATACTTTCTCTGCATCGGAGACCCAATAACAGTACTGGCATTTTCCCTTTGGATCATCACTGTTCTGTTAATGTTGTCAAATGTTTGCCTGTCTTCCACAAAACCATATTGATCCATATTTATAACTTTTTTGACATCTTTGCCATTCTGTAAGCTATACTGACATAAACACTTTGTAACCATGGTTTAAAATTGAAATGTGTCTATATGAAGTTGGTCTTGGAGGGATTTTACCTTTTTTTTTTTTTTTTTTTGGTAAAGCAGCCACCACAGCTTTCTTCCAAGATGCTGTTACTCCCACCGCACCCCACCCCACCTTTTTAAATACTGACAAGCAAAACCTTCCAGATCTTTAGCATTTTCCTCCATCCCAACTTCCAAACTTGTACACGAATAGTGTCTGTTCTTTGAGACAATAAGAGAATGGCAAAGATGTTAACAAAATCAGTAGATATGGATTTATGTGGTTTTGTGGAATGGAGGCAGCACAGGTATTTTTATATCCCAAGTATTCATCAGAAATATTTTTCTCAGGTAAATTGCAGTTGTTGAATATATTATCAGGAAAAAAAGGAGGAAACTGGGTACTTTTGGGGGTAATTTAGTGAGCTGGCAGAGTTTAAAATTTTCCTACAGAATACTTTGACAGAAAACACTGGGGGGAACAAATGGTAGTAACTAAAAACTGATTTTTTGAGCCAAAATATAGGATCTAAATTGTCCATGTTTGCTAAAAATGCAGTTACAAGAAAATCAAAATCTAAACCAAAAGCTTTGAATGTTGTAAAGGAGATAGTAGGTTGTATCTTTAGAAAAGGGAGAGAGCCAATTTCATAGATAAATGGAATTTTTGAGAACTGTACAGACAGAATAATACTCTGGAGGAGGCATGAGGGTTAAGGGAAAGCATGGCGTGATCAATTTACATAACATTATAGTAAATGAAAATCGTTAAAAAGAAGGCATAAATGTGCTCTACCGTGATAATACTGGAAACTGTTATACCATTTGTTTTCTATTAATAATGCATGTGGGCTCATATTGCAAATTGGAATGTGATTTAATAAAGATGTTTAAAAAAAATTGGTTGATCTTCCCAACAAGTCTAACAAAAAATATGTGCTTTTCTTTCTCAAACATTCTAGGCCACTTAGGAAGCCTTGCCTCTTCATTCCAATGTTGATTCATCCCTATATTGTTCATCTCTGCCTAATATTACCTGTTTTAAGTCCCCTGTTTAAGAAATAGAATACATTCTCTCAAGCACATTTCAGTAGTTTAATCAGCTAAAATCTAATAAGTATGTCTTTGATTGCATCACAATGTAGCCAAGAAAAACTTTTCTTCACGCCATCTTCTCATTTTACTGTTGCACTGGAAACTTCCTTTTTTTCTTTATGGGCTGTTTTCTTGCATGTCCTTTTCTTTCCTTACATCATAAACTCAAGCTAGCATACAGTACAGTAGCATGCTTCATTGCAGGTCAACATAATTATAATCATCTGTGTGTCTCCTTGAAAGAGATCCATTGGATTGAATTTATAAACTATTTGGTTCTGATTCAGTTAAAATATGGACATATATTTCTCTGGTGCTGTAACTGCATTTCCCAATCCAGCAGTCCTACAGGTGTACCAACTCACAGAACTTGAATCATCAGTAGGTGGATGTGCCTGTTTTCTTCTAGCAAAAAAAAAAAATAATAAAATAATGGTGGTGGTTGCTACCTAGTAGACACAGGAGATCTTTGGAATCAACTTCCCTTAACCGTAATGAAGTACATGTATAAGACTACATCATTTACAACTTAAAGCACTTTCAGAAGACTTGGCATTGTTGTTGTGGTATTACTTGCTCCCCTTTAAGCCACTGTGTTTCACCCTTCATTTAATTCACCTGCTGTGCATCTCAGACATAATGTATTTTATTGTTACTTTTATCCTTTTTATAGATAAGTGTTGCTAGTGTTATTCTTTGAGTAGAAACTTAATGGACTGAGTGAATTTTGTTTTTTTTTGTGTTTTTTTTTTTTTGCAAAGCATATAAAAAGTTGTATTAAACTGAAGTAAATGTTTAAAAAAAAACTGTGCAAATAAAACTATGGTTGTTTTCAGTAAATTTTCCAGCATGTAGAATCTGTACTGTGCAGCAAACACAATTCCCTTTGTGAAAATACTGCTCAGTATTTACAAATGAAACCGATTTATCAGTTGTGCAAGCATATGCCACACAAAGCTTAGTGCTCCTTGAAATGCTGTTTGAAAAAATGCATTTCTTTATCTGGATCTCTCTCCTCGAGGTTTATGATGTGCCTTAACACCCAAACTGTTCTTAGAGTGCTATTTCTGTCGCTAAATTCTTTCCCTCTCGTTCTTTGTATTCCAAAATGGCTTTGGTAAGCCATCTGACTACCGGTCTTCTGGAAAAGAGCAATGATAAAGATAGTTAGTCACCAGTCCTCTGGTACTCAGTGAGGTGCCTTTGTAGCCCCTGATGCCTGCTTCTACAGATTTGCAGGCCTCTGCTGAGACCCATTCGGAGTCCGGTATGCTGAAAGATGCTTCTTCGACTATGGAACCTGCGGATGTCTCTACCTTGGATGGGTCTGGAGCCACTGTGCAGGCACCGGCTTCTGAGGGTGTATTCTGACCTACCAATATTTGTATTAAACAGGCAACTTCATTTTTAGCTAAAAGTACAGAGTTTCTCAGGCCCAGAGTACGCACTACGCCTAGAAAACCGATGACCAAAGCACATGCTCAAGTTCCCATGCCTCAAAAACAAATGCTTAGAATGGCTGAAGACCTTATCACCCTAGTTAGGGGAAGCCAGCCTTCCCCTGCTAAGAGACCAAGAATTGTTTCTTTCTGATTCTACAGACCAGGAATCCAATGACGCAGACCCTTCTGATTACCAGGACATACCCTTATTGTACTTGTTGTGGAGTGACCTGAGTGCTTGTGTTATTTGGCGGATTCTGGTTCCCGACAGGCAATTAACAGTAACCTTCTGCTTGTCCAGCCTAGTGAGTGGGGACGTCAGTGTGTCTGACTATAGAGTCACCTATTACTAGTGTGTTAGGTATGTTATTTCGCCTTAAGGGCTGTGATTGTGCAGCACACTGATTTTTGTGTTTTATGTGTTGTCTGGTTTGTGACGGGAAGTGCAGGTTGTTTGGGTGTCTGCTTTGGAGGTCTCTGATGCTTTTGCAGGTTTTTATTTAGAGCTTCAGAGTATGATTTTTGTGTATTTATGTGTATTTTTTGCCAGTGCTGTTTTAGTAGGTCTGTGTGCGGCTGGAGGTGTGGTGCAAGTGTTAACCTTCTCCTCTTGACTGTCTGTTCCAGTCTTGGGTGGAGACAGCTTAGCTTCCAGTTTGGCTGTACAATTGCATCTCTCGCATATGTTAGTGTTTTGTGGTAGGAGGAGAGGGTTGTCTGTGTACATTAGGCAGTTGTAACCTTGCCTCAGGATACCCAGATTCACCAGCTGGACTGGAGAGTGCACCTGAAGTTGCCCTTTGGTCATGCCTGAATAGTAGGGTGAGCTGCTTAGTCACTTGGTTGGTGAGGGGTGAATAAAGAGCCTTACCCTGCTGGGCAATCAGTGTCAGGGTACATTAGTGCTTGCTATTAGGTCTGAGCAAGTGCTGGGCTTTAGGATGTTTTTTGATTGCTTAGGTTGAGAGTTAGACTAGTTTCAAGGGACAAACTGAAGAGGAGACTTAGTGGAGCTGGGAATAATTTA
Source organism: Protopterus annectens (assembly GCF_019279795.1). NCBI lineage: Eukaryota > Metazoa > Chordata > Ceratodontiformes > Protopteridae > Protopterus > Protopterus annectens. The sequence goes on from NC_056743.1 coordinate 971,328,852, forward strand.
ACTGTAGCTAATTGGCACTGCCCGGTGCACAAAACCGTGCAAATGCGGTTTTTATAGTAGGGAAATGAGAGATAAAAATTAGCCCAAAATGGCCAATAAACTACTAACTTCTGGGCTAGAACCACTCCTTCAGGGACAGATAGGTTGCTCAAAGCTCCCCTCTCTCACTGGTGAATAGAGAAACTTCCTTCTATCAAAGTAAGGTATGGGCAACTCAAAAACTAGTATCACAGCCCTGAATTCAGCACTAGCCTGAAAACTGGACTATACTAGCTTAGAAAGGCGGGAAACAAGGAATTTTTTTGTTTTTTTGAAAAGATAAGGCAAAAACAGTAAAAAATACACTTAAAACAGCTTTAAACGACTACAAACGATCAGAAAAGGCTATCGCACTTTAGTGTGTAACCTACAACAGTTAAACAATTTATTTAAACAAAAAACAACTTTTTAAAAGTGCAGGCAGTCATATAAGTACAATATGTGAAAAAACAAGCTTTTAAATCACAATAAACGCTGGAAAATATGCGTTTAGGTGGAAAACAGTTAAGTACAGCAAGAAAGTAAAGAAAACTGATACTTAATCACTCCAAAGTCTCTCTTCTAAGCTAGAAGGCTTGTATCAGTTTAAGGCTTTCTAGTGCTACCCAGTAGGTTAGTTACAGGAAAGATGGGAAACAAGCGCAGATGTGGTCTTTTAAACCAGAAAGTTGAAAGAGACTGACAAACTGTCCAAATGGTCAATAAACTACGATTTCTGGGCCAGGAACCTCTCCTCTCGTGTTAGACAGGCTACTTAGTGCTTACCACTCCCACTGATAAGCTAGAAGGCTTTCTTCCAGCACAGAAAGGCTTGGTCAATAAACTACAATTTCTGGGCCAGGAACCTCTCCTCTCGTGTTAGACAGGCTACCTAGTGCTTACCACTTCCACTGATAAGCTAGAAGGCTTTCTTCCAACACAGAAAGGCTTGCGGGGCTCAAAAGCTTACCAGCAGTCCTGGATACAGCAACTCTGTATCTGGACTAGGCTAATTACAGGAAAGGTGGGAAACAAGCGTAAGTGCGGTTTGTAAACCAGAACATTGAAAGAGATGGAAAAAAACTGCCAGGAACCACTCCTCTTGTGGTAGATAGGCTACTTAATGCTTACCACTCCCACTGATAAGCCAGAAGGCTTCCCTCCAACACAGAAAGGTTTGGGGGGCTCAGAAGCTTACAAAGAGTCGTGGATACAGCAAATCTGTACCTGGACTAGACTAGTTACAGGAAAGGCAGGGAACAAGTACAAACGTAGGCTTTTAAGCCAGCAAGTTGAAAGAGATGGAAAACTGCCCAAACGGCCAAATAAACTACAATTTCTGGGCCAAAACTCACTCTTCCCGTGGAGGATAGGCTACCTAGTGCTTACCACTCCCACTGATGAGCTAGAAGGCTTCCATCCAACACAAAGGCTTGGGGAGGGGGGGGGGCTCAAAAGCTTACTAACAATCCTGGATACAGCAACTCTGTAACAGGGCTAGGCTAGTTATAGGAAAGATGGGAAACCGGCACAAGTGCGGCTTTCAAACCAGAAAGTTGAAAGAGATGGAAAAAAACTGCTCAAAGAGGCAATAGCTACAATTTCTGGGCCCAGGACCACTCATCTTGTGGTAGATAGGCTACCTGATGCTTACCACTCCCCTTGATAAGCTAGAAGGCTTCCCTCCAACACGGAAAGGCTTGGGGGGCTCAGAAGCTTACAAAGAGTCCTGGATACAGCAAATCTGTACCTAGACTAGATTAGTAACAGGAAGGGCAGGAAACAAGCACAAACACATACTTTTAAATCATAAGGTTGAAAGAGATGGAAAAGCTTCCCAAACAGACAATAAACTATAATTTCTGGGCCAGAAACTACTCCTCCTGTGATAGATAGGTTACCTAGTGCTTACCACTCCCACTGATAAGCTAGAAGGCTTCTCTCCAACACAGAAGGGCTTGGGGGGGGGGGGGGGGGGCTCAGTAGCTTACCAACAGTCCTGGATACAGCATATCTGTACCTGGACTACACTAGTTATAGGAAAGGCTGGGACGAAACACAAAACATGCTTTTAACCAGAAAGTAGAAAGAGATGGAAAAACTGCCCAATTGGCCAATGAACTACAATTTCAGGGCCAAAACCCACTCTTCCCATGGTAGGTAGGCTACCTAGTGCTTACCATTCCCACTGATAAGCTAAAAGGCTTCCCTTCAACACAGAAAGGCTTGGGGGGGGGGCTCAGAAGCTTACCAACAGTCCTGTGTACAGCAAGTCTGTATCTGGACTTCACTATTTACAGGAAAGTCAGGAAACAAGCTTAGATTTTTTTGTTACAGAAAAGCGGCTAAAACAGCAGTAAATACAATTCAAATTGTAGTGCAGGCCAGCACACCAGTGTGTGTAGCAACACTACGACAAATACAGTTCAAATAAATGCAATTAAATTAACAAATGACTAAAAAACAAGTGCAGAAGGCAGTAAATTAGAAGGCTACTAAGAAGCAGTAATAAGTGCAGAGTAAGAGTGACTGAACAGATAGCACACAGAAGAGTAACTAAGACAGTTACAGTAAGAGCAGCTGAATAAAAAAAATATATATATATATATATATTTTTTTTTGAGGGAGTGAACAGAGCAGGATTAAGATGCTACAGGGGTTGTCCTTCCCAAATGCTCTCTTTGTACACAGTAGGTGTGCCTGAAATCAGAATATAATTTCACTTTACTCAGTTGAGTTAGCAAATGAGATGGGCCCAGAAGGAGTATCCAAATACAAATCTACAAGAGGGGCGGGCAATTTCAAAGCCACCAACATTAACACCAAAACAAGAACAGGGAGGGTGAGTAGGGAACTAACTGTAGAGAGAAAGCCACAACTTCAGAAGAGTTAATATTCAATGAAAAACACAAATAAATAAATTAAATACAGTACTACATGCAAAAGAGCAGATAAAAGTGTACTTAGTCACTTATACTCCCAGCTGATTTCAGGTAGATGTTAGCCGGCCAAAGCTCCGATATTAAGCAGAGATAACTCAAAATGTATCACTTATATAAGGCAAGAATGTCAGTGATGAACTGAAACTGCCCCCACTGCTGTCAATGGCTACACAGAAATTCTAAAAAGTACTCTGTAGAGAAACAGCTACAACTTCAGTTGTTAATATTCAGTGAAAAACACAAATAAATAAATTAAATGCAGTACTACATGCAAAAGAGCAGATAAAAGTGTACTTAAATTCACTTATACGTCCAGCTGATTTCAGGTAGATGTTAGCCGGCCAAAGCTCCGATATTAAGCCATCAGGGCATTGAATTGCCAGTTTCATATGTTGAAGTACCAGCAACATATTATGGAACAAATTAAAGAAAAATTGTGTTACTTCCAGATTGTGCAGAAAATAAAGATTTACAAGAGTTAATGCATTCTGCAAACCAATTTAGTAAGCATACTTTGCAGTGTGTCCTAAAAGCATCTTGCAGGGCTGCAGTCACTGGATCTGTACTGAGAAGGCATGCTTGGCTGAAGGAACAAACCTTGCCAGACCATGTCAAATCAAAATGACTAGCCGCTCCTTTAAATCAGGACCGTTTGTTTGACACCAAAGCAGAAGAGGTTCTTAAAAAGATGGAAGAAAAAGCTAAATCTATGCAAACTGTTAAAAAATTCTTACAAGTGCAGCCACCAAGATTCAGTAGGCATTGGCCTACAAAAAAATGGTCCTTTCCAGCCCCTTCCAGGCCTTCGCAGCCCAAACCCAGGGGAACCAGACCACCAAGACTACAGTCTCAGGGTATGCAGAGATCTAAACAATGGAGTGCTCCCACCTCAAAAATAGGGAGTGGCAAGCCACCCCCCTCATGGTAAAAGTTCACAATGACTTGTCAATTATCCTTCCCAGCCCTGCCCGTCTACTTGCGCCCATAAGAGGAAAACTTGCCCTTCATGCCAAAAACTGGATGTCCATTACTCAGGACCGATGGGTTCTAAACATTGTATCCCAGGGCTACAGATTTTACTTCCATTCCCTGCCAACCCCAAGTGGGTTTCCAGACCTTCCTCCTAACCAGTGGGCAGAGGCTCAAAACCATGTACATTCCCTGCTCAATATCGGGGCCATTCAACCTGTTCCAGCAGAACAAAAGGGACAGGGTTTCTACTCCAGACTGTTCCTGGTGCCCAGAAAAGAGGGCTGTTGGCACCCAATCCTGGCTCTATCAATTCACAGCACCTTTCTGGTGGTCCCAAAATTCAAAATGCTAACCCTGCAACAGCTTCTCCCTATGCTAGCCAAGGATGCCTGGCTAGTCACCCTAGACTTAAAAGACGCCTATCTGCACATCCCTGTAAGGGAGTCTTGCAGGAAATATCTCTGCTTCAGGGCAGGCTGTATGTACTATCAGTTCTATGCACTTCTCTATGGCTTATCTACTGCGCCCAGAGTATTCACAAAGTGCCTGGCTCCAGCCATTGCATACTGCAGGCAGAGAAATATCCAAATTTTCCCATACTTGGCCGATTGCCTGATTCAGGTGGACAGTCATGAATTACTACTTCAACACCTGGTATTTGTAAAAAGACTCATCTTCATTGGGGTACACCATCAACAAAAAGAAATCACAACTGGTACCCAGTTAAAAAATTGTATTCCTGGGAGCAAGCTTGAACACAACTTCCCAGATGGCCTTTCTCACCAGTGTGGCTCTAAACCAGCCATCCATTTGCCAACCTTCTTCCCTAATCCTCAGAATAAATGGGAGAGGATCCTACACTCCTTGGACGTGCACAGACAGCTCAGGTTCTACCTTGACAGGACTAAACCTTTCAGAAAATCTGACCAACTGCTAGTCAGCTTTGCTAGAGGGCCAGAGGGCAAGGCCATTTCAAAGCAAACCATTTCCAAATGGATAGCACACTGCATCCATTTCTGCTACAAGCACCATGGAAAACCTACCCCACAGGGGATCAGAACACATTCCACTAGGGCTACTTTCACCTCTACAGAATTTCTCAGGGGAGTCCCTATAAGGGACATTCTGGAAGCTGCAACCTGGAGTTCTGTACACATCTTCACCAAGCATTACCACTTATGTATTTTTTCTAAATCCAGAGCTGGGTTTGCTACAGCAGTCTTACAAGGCCTGTTAGCCAGCCCTAACTCCTCTTCCTTCCTCAACTTTGGGAATCAACCCAAGTGTGATGACTGCAACAGTGAAACACGAAGAACATAGTACAGTTGTGTACACTTACCATAAATGTAGATGTTCGAGTGTATTCACTGTTGCAGTCCTGGTTTCCCTCCCTCCAGCCTCCTGTTTTTCTCTATCCTTTCTACCTATCCTTTATATGGTCATTTTTTATGGCAGGGGTATTTACTTTTTACTGGTGGTGTTCCACACCATATACTAGTTTCCTATTTGGGGAGCTCCTGACATCTGGGACAAGAAAAAATAATGTAATGGCGTCAGTTGCCTGTTTTATATCCCTGACGACCTGACATCATGGAAGAAGCGACAGCATCCGACACAGAAATCCCAAGACTCTGGTATTTGGGCCGACTGAGGGCTATCTGCAGGCAGATAACCCATGTGTGATGACAGTAACAGTGAATACACTCGAACATCTACATTTATGGTAAGTGTACACAACTGTACTTTCCCTAGTTAAGTTACTTACTATAGCAAGGCAAGATGATGAGTGCTGAGTTGCTTAATACAGCAAGACAAGATGAGGTCATAAGGTTATGTGAGATGTCTGTGAGAGATCTTTCCTGTCAGGTTCTGAAAAACAAAGTGCTGTAGGGAGAGTTCCATCAAATCTCGCACTAATATCTAAAAAAATAATTTCAGTGCTGGTTATAGAATGACATCACATCTGGTCACCTGACTGGTACATTACACACCGAGAGCTTTGCTAATCTGTTGCAGCATCTGAAAGCTATAAAATAATTTCAAAAACTTTCACCCTTCCAGGGTAGCAATTGGTTCAACCCTAAGGACAATACAGTAAGAGTCCTAGTTTTCCCAGACATTTGTCTCTGGCTGCAATTGTACCTATAATGTAAACATTTTTTATAGCCTAAATCAACCCATTTAATTTTCAACCTGTTTTTCAAAATTAGCTGGACTGAGATTAATCTCTTACATCCCAGAATTCTCTGTCAAAACATATATATTTAATGAGTTATAATAATAATATTGTGTGATATACATGTATATCTCTTTTCTGTCCAGCAGAACCCACTGTTGATGCATTTTAGCACAATTAACTTTACAAATACATTTTAACACAAGCATCTGTACAGATCAGTGTGATAGTCAAATGACATAAAATTCTTTACAAAACTGCAGCTAGCTATGCTGACATGTGTTACACATGCACTGCCCTACTCTCCTTGGCACATATAGCACTACCTCATATCATCACATCTCTCCACCTTTGAAGACTGAAGCTAGTTTTTCAAGTGACCCTGGAAAAATGTTGCTTGCGAGAAATGGGCCTGTCTGGGAACACATTAACCTATACCCTGTCTTGACAACCCAGCTGCATTGGCATTGCTGACCCCACTACAGTGCTGCACTGTCATATCATATGCCTGCAACCCTAGGTTCCACCTTAATAACTTGACATTTTCCTGGCTGGCATGATGTAGCCATGTTAAGGGATTGTGGTCTGTAACCTCAGTGACTTTCCTTCCATACAGGTAGGGCTGATGTTTCTGAAGTTCCCATAGTATGGCTAGACATTATTTTTGTACAGCTGCATAACATTCCTCCCTGGGTTGGAGTCTATGGCTGAGATATACAACTGAGTGCTCTTCTCCATCTGAGAAAACCTGGCTGTGTACAGCCTCACCCTGTGGTTTGAAGCATCCACCTGCACAACAAATTCTTTGCTGTAATCTGGACTGGCTAACACAGGGGGTTCTCACAAAGCTCCTTTAAGTTTTTGGAATGCCTGCTCTCAGGCTGGGGTCCACAGTACGTTATCTGGCCTGTTTTTCCTCATCAGGTCTGTGATCACCAGATCCCCCTTAGACTCCTGTAGCAATCCACTGCAAATACTGAGCACCAGGGCCTCCCTATCATGATAAGGCTTCATCAAATTAACATGGTACAATTTGTGCCCCTGCCTACCAGATTTACCATGTAATTAACATCACTGAGTTTCCTTACCAGTTGAAGGGTCCATTCCAAGCTGCCTGCAGCTTATTGTGTCTGACAGGAATGAGGACCATAACCTGCTGTCCCACAGCATACTCTGGCTCAAGCATTCATTTCATACCAGACCTTTTTCTACTGTTGAGCTCCAGCCAGGTTCTCCTGGGCCAAGCCCATGAGCTCGCTAAGCCTTGTTCTGAGGTTTAGGACATATGCCACAACAGACTCCTTGTTTGGATTCACCCTCCCACTCATCATGAATCAAATGTAAAGGCCCCCTCACACTATGCCCATACAGCAACTTAAAGGGTGAAAAACCTGTAGACTCCTGGAGTACCTTTCTGTATGCAAACAGCAGATGGGGCAAATGTTTGTCCCACTCTCTCTTAAACTGGTCTGCAAATTCATGTAGCATGGTCTTTAGTATAGAGTTTAACCTCTCCACAAGACCATTAGTCCAGGGTAGTAGGGGTGGTCCTTAGGTGCTTCACCCCACAACATTTCCACAGAAAAGCCAGAATGTCTGACATGAAATTGGTACCTTGTCAGTCAGTATTTCTTTGGGAAATCTACCCTGCTGAAAATCTCTAACAAAACATTTGCCACCTTCTCTGCCTTGATGGAGGACACAGCCACAGTCTCAGAGTATCTAGTAGTGTAATTTACTACCACCAGGACACACGTCTACCCTGTGGAACTTGGGGTACTCAGAGGCCCCACAATATCCATAGCTATCCTCTGAAATGGTTCTTCAATCACAGGTAAAGGCATCAAAGGAGCTTTGACCATGTCTCCTGCATTGCCTACCTTTTGGCACTGCTCACAGGTCCTGCAGTTCCCTGTTACATCCATTGCAATCCCAGGCCAATACAATCTCTGCATAATACGTCTCTTGGTATGCTTTATGCCCATATGACTTCCAAAAGGGATGTCATGGGCTATGGCTAGATGTGCCAGATGGTAGGCTGTGGGCACTACCAACTGCTGTATTACCTCACCCTTTAGCCCTCCCTCAGGTGTCCACTCTGTACAGTAAACCTTTGTTCCAGTATACAAACTTCCTTTTTCCTTGACAATTGGGTGCCTCCTTAGCTACCTGCCTCAAGCTTCTTAAGGTAGGGTTCAAAAGCTGAGCCTGTCTCAACTCTACTTTTATGACCCTTTCCAGCTCCTTTTCCACAGGAAGCCTGGTATTTTTTGGGCAATGGTGCCTCACTGTTAGCCTGGGTACTACCACTCACCTCTGTGCTTGCAGTCACCCTGTCCATGGGAACATCAGTACCTTCTAGCAGCTGTGGCTCACTTTCAGGCTCATTTCTACAGGGTAGCTCCCTCCCTGAAAGTCACATCACCAGCCCCAGCTTCATTTGAGGGGTCTGTCTGGGTCTCCCCCAGGCTACCAGACCCACATGCCTGTCTCCAAGCCTGATTGCATGTAACTGCATGTGCAAAAGGTACTGCATTATCAAAATCATTCCCTATCAAGAAATTTGCAGGGATATCCTCAAACACACCTACTTGCTTACTTCCTTTTCCACCTTCCCAGTCAAGGGCAACCATGTCCAAAGGGATTTGGAATGGGGTCCCTCCTAATGATCTGACTGGAGTGAATTGCTCAAGCAAATACTGCTCCTCTTTAACCACTACAAGCTTCACATTGGTTATGTCAGAGGCTGCATCTCTCTTAGCAGTGGCCTGTCTTCTATCCACTAAGATAGGATACAAACTCTGGTGATAGTTTGGTACCTCTGTTATCTCCAGACAATTTGCCATTGGCATGCTGTTATTCCCACTTTCTGGCTCCCTCACCTTTTGTTCCCTACCTTGCTTCAGTGGACATTTGTATGCCACATGCCCCCTCTGGTTACATTTAAAACATCTAACCCTTGATTTTCCCCACGTACCTGAACTAGTTGCTTCCCCTGTTACTGGTAGACTCTGTTGGGGTGGTTTAGGCTGCCCACCATGAGTTCTCTTATATTTATGTGCAGCACTGGATATCCCCTTCTTTTACTGTGCTAAGTACAGATTCCTTTTTCTCCCCAGCTCATCTGCAGAGTTACACTCTCGGTCTGCTAACCAGATTCTCATGTCCTCAGGCAAAGGTCTAAGGACTTGTTCCCACACCAAAAGGTCTGCCAGCCTTTCAGAAGTGGTGATCTGACACCCAGTCACCCACCTATGAAAATAAGTGCTTAAGGCAGCAATATAATCACATACACTTTCATCTGTCTTGCGTCTATGCTTATAAAACATTTTTCTGTAAGCTACAGGTGTTAACTTAAAACAGTCCAATAAACATTGTTTAACTTTATCATAGTTTAAACAATCAGCATCAGACAATTTAGAAACAGCAGTTACAGCTTTACCATGGAGTAAAGGGGTCAGAAACCGTGCCCAGAGCTCTTGGTCAGCATTATACTGTTTACATACTCTTTCAACTATATGAATAAAACTATCAAAATTATCACCTCATGTAAACTGTGGAAGAAATTTACTGACCTTTATTGCTTCTGGGGTTCGGTCATTCCCTTCCCCATTACCTCCATGACCCTGACAAAAAGTCAGCATCTCCCTCTGTTGTTGGCACTGTTTCTTCAGCCTCCAAATGCCGCATTCTCTCTGCTGATTCTAATTCCAAACATTTGGCCTCCAGTTCATCTCTTTAACTCCAGATGGGTTTTAAAGTCCTCTTAGGAAAAGGTAAACTGTCCTGTTTCTGAAGAATGCACATCCCCATCATCAGACTATTTGTTTTCCTGGTTGCTGGTCCATGCTGCAGCTGTGATTAAGGCTGAAATAATTTTCTCTTTATTCAGGTTGGCATGCACCTGTCCTTTGACTTCGCACACCCTGGCCAACTGGTTCTTTGTCAACTTGTCATAATCCTCTGCTGACATCTTTGCTTGCTTTCCCTGACTAAACTAACAAAAATAAATAAACTCTTTTGAAAATGAAATTCTGTATGTTTACTTTGTGGCTGCTGAGAGTATACGCACCTTCAGTTAAAACTGCCCACAGTTTACTAAGTTCAATTAATGGCCCACCCAGCTGCTGCTAATATGTGATGGTTCCTACTCCGGGCCAATAATCAAGGAGCCTCATTCCTCACCACTGACACAGGTGAGGGATGGCCACTAGGAACAAAAATGGGTACACACAGTATTTTTACATGCAGCTCTCTGCAACAAGCACAATTTCCCTTAAGAGCACACAGGAAGCACACTCCAGACCTGGGGCTGGACTCTCACTCTTTCCAGGCCCCAAACAAGACTCCATGCTGACCACTTTGGAGCTCTGTGTCCCTGTTCCAAGCAGCTGACACACACTTGGATATTTGATTTTCACAAACACACACACACACGCACATGGGAAAGGCTCACACAGATTATCAGGTGTGCCCCCTCTGCCCAGACTATAAGGTAATTACACTGCCACCAGTCAACTACTCTTAAGACTCTTACAAGGGTACCAAATTATACTGAGTAAAATTAATACTAATACAAATGGTAGAGTTTGACCAATGCAGCAAGGCTTTCAGGAGCAGCCACAGTGTCACTAAAATAAGCATAAGTACTCTTAAAATGATAAAAGTATTCTCTAAAAGACCAGCCACAATGAAAGGTATAAAAATATTTAATAATAAATAAAATAGAAAACATGAAAATACTGAATATCTAGTTACAATAAACACCAGAGTTTCAATCACAGGTGATATAAAAAAATAACACAGTTGTATAGATTCACACAGATGCAGAAAAACAATACTTAACTAATCTCACTATAATTCCCTGACTGACTACAGAATTACTGTTCCCTAGTTAAGTTACTTACTACACCAGGACAAAATGATGAGTGTTGAGTTGCTTAATACAGCAAGGCAAGATGAGGTGAGGTTGTGTGAGATATCTGTGAGAGATCTTTCCTGTCAGGTTCCGAAAAACAAAATCCTGCTGCACGAGTTCCATCACATCTCTCACTAATATCTAAAAAAATAATTTCAGTGCTGGTTATAGAATGACATCATATCTGGTCACCTGACTCTGGCACAATACACACCCAGAGCTTTGCTAAGATCTGTTACAGCATCTGAAAGCTATAAAACAATTTCAAAAACTTTCACCCTCCCAGGATAGCAATTAGTTCACCCCTAATACAGTAAGATTCCTAGTCCTGGTTTTCCCAGACATTTTTGTCTCTGGCTGCAACCAGACCTGTATAATAAAATCTTTCTGGCCTTAACTAACCCATTTAATTTTCAACCCATTTTTCAAAATTAGCTGAATTGAGATTTGCCTTTTCCCTTCCAGAATTCTCTGTTAAAACATATACATTTAATCAGTTGTAATAATACTGCCTGACATACATGTATATCTCTTTTCTATACAGCAAAACTCACTGTTGATGCATTTGTAGCACAAGTAACTTTACAAATACATTTTTAAAACAAGCATCTGTACAAATCAGTGTGATAGTCAAATGGCATAAATTTCTTTACAAAACTCCAGCTAGCTATGCTGGCATATATTACACATGCACTGCCCTACTCTCCCTGGCACAGATGGCACTTTATCATATCATCACAAATGTAACTACTGTTTATGTATAAATGTAAACAGAAATGTAACTACTCTGTGTTTGACTGAAACTTAGCATAATGTAAGCAAATGGAGCTTTAATCCCCAGGCCTCTACAGAAATGGGTAGTGCCCAGTCAGACTTTCCCGATAAAAGCAAACAAATAAATAATAAACAGAATGAAGGAAAAAACAAAAATATTAGTGGAGACTCTTTGGGTACGGTTTGTTTGTGTGTGTGTGTGTGTGTGTGTGTGTGAGTGAGAGAGAGAGAGAGAGAAATAGACCAACCTCTACAAGCTCTACAACAAAAGGAGGAAGCTACTACAAGATAGAGCAAAATCCTTAAAAGGGAAGACACCTTTGATCATTATAAGTAAAAAACTAAGATCTCTCATAAAATCATCCAAGGCAAATTTTGAGAGAAAAGTCGCTAAGGACTCAAAAGACAATCATAAGGCCTTCTTTAGCTATGTTAGAAACCTGGGAGGAAACTCCCAGATATGCTCAGAATTAGTTCAAAATGATGTAAAAATTACTGAACCTACAGACATTGCCAGCATACTGGCTGACAGGTTCAGTGCAAACTCTCCCAAAGGTGAGATATCTATACCAGAGGATTGTAGCCCCCAAACATCTCTAACACTCAGGTGAGAACTGCTCTCTCAAGGCAAAAACACAGCATCCATGGGACCAGATGGTGTCCCCGGTTGTGTGCTCCACGAACTCAATGAGGAATTAAACCCGCAGTTAGGGCAGCTGTTTAATCTTAGCCTCACCTCAGGATACGTGCCCAAGTAGTGGCGTACGGCAACTGTGGTCCCACTTCACAAAGGCGGTGCCTCCACCGACCCTGGAAATTACCGTCCCATCAGCTTGACAAGCCTGATCTGCAAACCTATGGAGAGGATCATAATGGAACTCATAAATAAAGACATAGAGGACTTGCAGACATTGGATCCGACCCAGTTTGGCTTTGTCAAAGGCAGATCATGCCTTTTAAACTTGGTTGACTTTTTCGAAACAGTCACCAAGGCCATTGATGAGGGAAAGGCAGTCCACACAGCCTACCTCGACCTGGCAAAGGCTTTCGACACAATACCCCACTCAGGTATCATTGAAAAACTCATCAGCTTAAATGTAAACCCATACGTCACAAGATGGGTTGCAAACTGGCTAAGTGACAGAACACACAGGGTCAGAGTTGCTGGCGCCATGTCAGACTCAAAGCCTGTCACAAGTGGTGTCCCACAGGGCTCAGTCCTGGGCCCACTCTTGTTTGGCATCTACTTTTCAGATGTACAAGCAAACACAGGAGGGTTATGGCTGACAAAATTTGCAGATGACTGCAAACTGGGCATCATAGTTGAGAACACATCTGACACAGATATCCTTCAGAAGGGTCTTATAGAAACGGATAACTGGTGCCAGAGCCATGGCCTAAAGTTAAACGCCAAAAAATGCATAGTCATACCCTTCGGGAAAAACAAGGTTACCCCTAGCTACCATATAGGCGGCAATCCACTAAGCACAGAAGAGGTTATCAGGGATCTGGGGACCCAGGTTGACAGTAGCCTTTCGTTTGACACTCACGTTGCCAAAGTAGTTAGGAAGACCTTCTACATTGCCCACCTGATCATGAAGGGATTCACATCTAGATCAAGGGAGGTCATCGTCCCCCTGTACTCATCACTCATCAGACCAATGATTGAGTACAATGCCCCATTCGAATGTATCTGACCGACACCTGCAGCAACTGGAAAGGCCCCAAAGTTCCTCACCAAAAGGATAAAGGGTCTCAAAATATGTCTTATGCTGCCCGACTGAAGGAACTCCAGCTCTATTCAGTCGCTACCGTCTGCTCAGAGGTGACCTGTGCCTGACATACAAGGCCATGTCCAACCCGAATTGATGAACATGCTTCACCTCAAAAATCTAGATCCCTCAGAACTACAAGGCGGAGACTTAAACCTTGACACGGTTATTAATAGGACGTGCTGGAGGGACAGATTCATCACCCAGAGACTCCCTATGCTGTGGAACAAAATCCCGGTACATGTGAGGCAGAGCACCTCGCTGGCTTTGTTCAAGAGAAATCTTGACCAATGGATGGGAGATCGCAGATATACCCCAGGGATTATCTCAGTGTTACTGCTTGACAGAGGCACAGCAAAATAATGGGCATAGTATCCTTCAAACTAAAGGGGTGGCGAAAGCCACAAAACTCTGGGCTAGGCTTATAAATGCCCTTGGGCAGATAGCCTAGTATGAACCTATGAACCATTAGCCAGTTATTGCCTTGGTTTTGGATTATAGGTTCATAGGTTCATATTAGGCTATCTGCCCTAGGGCATTTATAAGCCTAGCCAGAATGTGTTTGGCTTTCGCCACCCATTTTAAATTAATTTTGCTATGCCCTTTTTTTGAGGTTAATATACTGTGCCTCTGTCTAACAGTGACACAGAAGTCATACCCGGGGTAAACCTACGATCTCCCATCCACTCATCAAGATTCCTCTTGAAGAGAGTCAATGAGGGACTCTGCCTAACCTGGACTGGGACTTTATTCCAGAGTGAAGGGAGCCTCTGGGTTATGAATCTGTTCCTCCAGCATGTCCTATTTATTTCAGTGCTGAGGTTCAAGTCTCTCGAGTGTATAGCTCGATAGGATTTGGATTTTCTGAGGTGCAGCATGTCCATTAATTTCGGGTTGGACATGGCTTTATACGTCAGGCACAGATCGCCTCTGAACAGGCAGTATGCCACTGAGTAGAGCTGGAGTTTCTTTAACCGGGCAGCATATGGCATCTGTTTGAGCCCTTTGATCCTCTTGGTGAGGTACTTTTGGGGTCTTTCCAGTTGCTGCAGGTGTCTGGTAAGGTACATCCCAAAAGGGGCATTGTACTCAATTATGGGCCTGATGAGGGATGAGTAAAGAGGCACGAAGACCGCCGCTGATCTAGATGTGAATCCCTTCATGATTAGGTGGGCTATACAAATGTTTTTCTAACCACTTTGGCCACGTGGTTGTCAAATGAGAGATTGCTATCAACTTGGGTCCCCAGGTCCCTAATTACTTCTTCTGTACTTAATGGATTACCACCTATGTGGTAATTTGTGGGCACTTTGTTTTTGCCAAAGGGGATGACTATACACTTTTTGGCGTTTAGCTTGAGGCCATGGCTCTGGCACCAGTTGTCTGTTTCTATGAGGCCCTTTTGGAGGATGCTTGTCGGCTGGAGAGTCGATTGTGGCGCCCAGTTTGCAGTCATCTGCGAACTTGGTCAGCCACAGTCCTTCTGTGTTGGCCTGTACCTCCGAGAAATATATACTGAACAAGAGAGGTCCCAGGACTGAGCCTTGTGGGATGCCAATTGTAACTGGTTTGGAGTCTGACATGGCTCCAGCGATTCTAACCATGTGGATTCTGTCCTTGAGCCAGTTTGCAACCCATCTAGTGACATAGGGGTTTATATTTAAGTTGGTGAGCTTATCTATAATGCCCGAGTGGGGTATTGTATCAAAGGCTTTTGCGAGGTCCAGGCAGGCTGTGTGGACCACCTTCCCCTCGTCAGTGGCCTTGGTGACTGTTTCAAAGAAATCAACCAGGTTTAAGAGGCAGGATCTGCCCTTAACAAAGCCGAACTGGGTAGGATCCAGTGTTTGTAGGTCCCCAATATCTTTATTTATGAGGTCCATGATTATCCTTTCCATAGCTTTGCAGACTAAGCTAGTCAGGCTTATGGGGCGATAGTTTCCAGGATCCGTTGAGGCACCACCTTTGTGGAGAGGGACCACAGTTGCTGTACGCCACTCTTTGGGTACATATCCTGTAGTAAGGCTGAGATTGAACAGTAGTTTTATGTTTGGGTTTAGCTCTTCTTGGAGTTCATGTAGGGGCAGCCGGGACACCGCCTGGTCCCATTGATGCTGTGTTTTTGCTTTGGAGAGGGCGGCTCTTACCTGAGCATCCGAGATGTCAGGGGCAGCACTCTGCTGGAATAGATATTTGCCCTTTGGTGGGAGAAGTTTGCGCTGAACCTGTCAGCTAGGATGTTGGCAATGTCTGTGGGTTCGTGTATTTTTGTCATTTTGGACTAATTCTGAGCATATCTGGGAATTACCACCCAGGTTCCTAACATAACTAAAGAAAGCCTTGTGATTATCCTTAGTGTCCTGTGCAATTTTTCTCTCGAAGCTGGCCTTAGACGATTTTATGAGTGCCTGTAGTTTTTGCTAATACTGATCAGAGATGCCTTCCTTTTGGAATTTTGCTCTATCATTTAGTAGCTTCCTCCTTCTATTGTATAGCTTGTTTATGGCTGGGGTCCACCAGACAGGACGTCTGCCTTTGGAGGATTGGGTCTTGGTTTTATTTGGGATCGCATGATCCATGCATTCCTGAAGGTGTTCATAGAATGTGTTTATAAAGGATTCTGCGGTCTGGGCCGTATTTTCCACAGGCCCGGGGCTTTGAAGGATTCCACCTCAGTTTTGAGGAGTGTGAAATTTGCTTTAGAGAAGTTTTCACTGTGGTTTTCTGGGCAGGGTGGTGTCGGGATGTGAACATCCAGTGAGATTAGTTTTTGGTCTGATCTTACCAGTGAGGGATACACTTCTGGTCTGGAGCATAGAGTTGCTTAACATGTCACTTCAATTGACATTTGTTGTGAATAAAAATGCAATAAAAGTCACAAAATATGTATATTAACCACTGTCATAAAATGTACTATATACTAGTACTAAAGTGCTTTTATACAGTGCATGATACATCATTATTGGGTCCCTTATACTATCTACCCTATGCTAAAATTTTAAATTTATAAATTCATATAAATATATATAAATAAGTAAAATATATACTGTGTGTTAATGTATAAAATATATATAAAATGTACGGCATCTAAACATATCTGCCACTTGCTTTCTAACCAAGCTAAATATATTTTCCAATTTCCTCCTCTGTCATTTACCTCTACCTGGTCTATAATAGCAAATTTAAAACTATGTTCATTTCTATAATGTGTCTTCTTAGTATCTCCTTTCCTAATACTATACAGGTAATTTCCTCTCAGTCTTTCATTTCACAATATTCTTAAGTCTCATCCTACATTTTGTGTTAATATATTTACACTGACTACATGCACCACAACGCCCTTCCTACTGTTTCCTGTGTAGGCCTTTTTCTTAGTCTCTATTATTCTTTTAAATTCAAACCTGTTTTATATACTATAGAGGGTTTAGTATGTTTCCAATAGGTACATT
Source organism: Protopterus annectens (assembly GCF_019279795.1). Classification (NCBI taxonomy): domain Eukaryota; kingdom Metazoa; phylum Chordata; order Ceratodontiformes; family Protopteridae; genus Protopterus; species Protopterus annectens. Next base: position 971,345,873 of record NC_056743.1, read on the forward strand.
ACTAGTAATTATGTCCCAATGTTTCTTTAAAATTTCTGTCATGATGTTGGTATAGGGGTTAAACCTGATGATGCATACTCTATTATCTCGGTCTATTTGGACTTTAGTACTCACCATACTGCCTGTACCCAGTAGTGGTACATATTTACTACCCCATTCTTTCTTAACATAAGACGTAATGTTGATCAACATATGTTTAGGGTAACCTCTATCTAAAAATAACTTGAAAAGAATATCTAATTCACTTTGCATAATCTCCTTAGTCGATGACATTCTGGCTATCCTTATGCATTGGCCTTTAACTACAATAAGATGTGGCCAGGATGACAACTGCTATAATGTATGTAGTCATTTGTCAGTATATTCTAGACTCAAACCCTTGTCCTGTAGTACTAATCCAAGTGTCCAGATATGCTATTCCCACTTTGTCATACTGGTAAGTAAATTTGAGGAATTGTGTTATTAAGGTACTCTAAGAACTCTTGTATCTTCTCTTCTGGACCTTTCCATAAAATAAACATGTCGTCCAGGAACCTAGTGTATAGTCAGATGTATTGGTAATATTCACTTGGGAAGATGTACTTGTTCTCCCACGTTTGTTTATAGTGTTGACCGAGTGGAAGATGTAGTTGTGGTCTAGGACAGCCCATCATATCCATGATGAGATTGATCCTGTCCCAACTACAACCTGAATACTTGGTCATGCTGTTTACAAAATATTCAAGACCAATGTCTGCGGTATACTGGAAAATAAATCTTTCACATCAACTGTGAGGAAAATCAAATTCTCCTGCCAAACTTCATCCGTTAGTTTGCTCAAAAAATCCCATGAATCTTTTACTATGTGGTTAACTTTAGTATATATATGTTTCATCCAGTGGTCAATGGCTACCCCTAACTTAAATGTTTTCGATTTGGAGCCAGATATAATAGGTCTAAAAGGTGGATGTTCCAGATTTTTATGTAATTTAGGTATTCCTATAATTTTAGATAATAATGGAAAATCATTTTTGAAAAATTCATATACTTCATTGGTTATTCTTCTATCTAATAAATACTCCTCTACAGCAAAATCTATCCTTCTATATCCTGTATTTATTTGGTTCAACGACACTTGTTCGTAGTTACCAGATTCATTTAGGATCTTCTGTATTTCTCTTAGATATTCTTTATTTTCAAAAATCACAATCCCACCACCTTTATCTGGCTTCATTATTCTTATCTCATCATTCATAATGAGATTCTCTAAACATTCCTTTCTTCAGTTAGTAAATTGTCCTTATTAGCTGTGGGATCTAACTTGTTATTCTTTATATTCCTGTGTAAAATGTGTAAATCTTTACAAACCATTTTCTCGTATAAAGCTATCTGTGCGTTAGATACAGGAATGTTTTTCTTAGTTAACTTGTTACAATTAGTGTTTCCTTTTCCCTTATTCTGGCCTTGATTGAACTGTATAGCAAGATTAAGTCTTCTACAGAATAATTTCACCTCTTTTATGGCATCAAAAATATCAAATTTAACTGTGGGTATGAATTTCATCCCCTTGCTAAACAATGTAGTAGTAACCTGAACTTGTGTATAGTTGTATACTTTAAACCCTTCAAAGCAATGTATGTTCGGATGCCTTACTGGATTTTCCTCAGGTATACTAATACTGGTACAAAAGTAGATGCCTTCTCATTAATTCTGTTATCTTGCTTCTGTACACTTTTTCCACCACCTTCTCCTCAATCATTCCATCTGTATTCTCTATTGATTGTATCCCTTTGCCATCTTTTGGTGCTGAAAATTTTCTTCTTCGTTCAACCTATACTTTCTTCTTCTTCCTTTTGTTTCTACTACTTCAAATACCCCTTCCCTTTCATCTGTATACTTAGGCCAGATGTACGCTCTTCCTGTCCTATACATTTCCATATCTCGCTCTATTTTATTCATTTTTCTATTGTAAACATTGTGCACTTTACTTTTTGCATTAGTAAACTGTTTGGAATATAAATCATACCATTCAACAAAATCCACATCTTTTATAGTTGTAGTTGGGACAGGATCAATCTCATCATGGATATGATGGGGCTGGTCCTAGACCACAACTACATCTTCCACTCGGGTCAACACTATAAACAAACTCGTGGTGTTGCAATGGGGGCTTCTTGTGCCCCCATCTTTGCTAATTTGGTTATGCTCGAGTGGGAGAACAAGTACATCTTCCCAAGTGAATATTACCAATACATCGGACTATACACTAGGTTCCTGGACGACATGTTTATTTTATGGAAAGGTCCAGAAGAGAAGATACAAGAGTTCTTAGAGTACCTTAATAACACCACGGAATTCCTCAAATTTACTTACCAGTATGACAAAGTGGGAATAGCATATCTGGACACTTGGATTAGTACTACAGGACAAGGGTTTGAGTCTAGAATATACAGAAAACCCACGTTTTCAAATGACTACATACATTATAGCAGTTGTCATCCTGGCCACATCTTCGTAATGTAGTTAAAGGCCAATGCATAAGGATAGCCAGAATGTCATCGACTAAGGAGATTATGCAAAGTGAATTAGATATTCTTTTCAAGTTATTTTTAGATAGAGGTTACCCTAAACATATGTTGATCAACATTACGCCTTGTGTTAAGAAAGCATGGGGTAGTAAATATGTACCACTACTGGGTACAGGCAGTATGGTGAGTACTAAAGTCCAAATAGACCGAGATAATAGAGTATGCATCATCAGGTTTAACCCCTATACCAACATCATGACAGAAATTTTAAAGAAACATTGGGACATAATTACTAGTAATGTACCTATTGAAACATACTAGATGTAAAACCCTCTATAGTATATAAAACAGGTTTGATTTTAAAAAGAATAATAGAGACTAAGAAAAAGGCCTACACAGGAAACAGTAGGAAGGGCACTGTTGTGGTGCATGTAGTCAGTGTAAATATATTAACACAAAATGTAGGATGAGACTTAAGAATATTGTGAAATCTGTAGTATAATTAAGAAGGGTAATTGCAATACACAGTATATTGCTGAGTGTGAGAAATGGAAAGACTGAGAGGAAATTCAAAACACCTGTATAGTATTAGGAAAGGAGATACTAAGAACGCCTAAGTAGACACATTATAGAAAAGGGAAGTGAACATAGTTTTAAATTTGCTATTATAGACCAGGTAGAGGTAAATGACAGAGGAGGAAATTGGAAAATATATTTAGCTTGGTTAGAAAGCAAGTGGCAGATATGTTTAGATGCCACATCCCGGTATAAATGACTATATAAGTATCAAGCCTTTTTGGCGTTAGAGTAAGGAAATTTCATCAGTACATTTTATATATATTTTTTTATACATTAACACACAGTATATATTTTACTTATTTATATATATTTACTATGAATTTATAAATTTAAAATTTTAGCATAGGGTAGATAGTATAAGGGACCCAATAATGAAATGTATCATGCACTGTATAAAAGCACTTTAGTACTAGTATATAGTACATTTTATGACAGTGGTTAATATACATATTTTTGTGACTTTTATTGCATTTTTATTCACAACAAATGTCAATTGAGTGATTTTGTTTTTAATTAACAATTTTGTTTTTAACCAATTATGTAATTAACGCCAAAATTTTTGTATATAAAGGAAGTGACCTGTTAACGTAAATGCTTCTGAAGAAATCTGGTGAATGCAGATGAACCATTCTTACTAGATGTACTTTGTGGTGCTGGCAGTTATCGAATAAAGTTGTGTGACAAAAAGCAACAGGCGAGTTTGCTTCTGATTCACGGCTCGAGTCCAGGGGATCTACGCTTGCTATTCTAAGAGTTATTGTTGTTTTGTTCCACTTTGGTTACTGGAGCATAGAGTCCCCATGTTGGTGATGATCAGGTCCAGTATGTTTTCCCCTCTTGTGGGAGTGGTAACAATTTGTTCCATAGCATTTGAGTTTATAAATTCTAGGAACCTTTGGGCTAGGGTGTTGGAGCTAGAGTAATGCTCCCAGTCTATGTTTGGGTAGTTGAAGTTGCCCAATATAATGGTGTTTGGAGAGACCTTCATATTTTCCAGTGTTCTCATGAAGGCCGAGTGGGGTTCCTGGGTTAGGGAGGGTGGTCTGTAGCAGGCTATAAACTGGAAGTCAGTTTTACCCACTGTTAGTTGCACAAGGATAGTCTCTGATGCTTCGTGCTGTGCCACCAACCTGGAGGTGTGGGTATCTTTGATGAATATTGATACTCCCCCTCCTTTTGTGGGTCGGTCCAAGTTTTGGGGCCGAAAAGCATGGTATGAGGTATAATCTGGTAGTGCTGGGGTGCTCTCCGGAGCCTTGAACCAGGTTTCTGTTACTGCACAGATATCGATTTTCTCCATGCTAAGGAGAGTTTTGAGTGCGTGCATCTTGAGGTTTAGACTTTTGGCGTTGAGTAGCATTACTCTTAGTTTCTTATCCCTTGTGATACCTATGGAGGTGGGTTTGTCTTTTGAGCCTTGCCTAAAAAAGGCACTGTGGGGGTAGCAAGAGCCTTTGCCAATATCCAAAAGCCCAAGGGTGACAGGTGCAAACCGTCCCTAGCGAAGCATCGTGGCTTGTTGAGCATGTCATCCCAGGCTGACAGGCATTGGATCCCCTTTGAATGACACCAATAATTAAGCCAATTGTTGAAATTGATCATCTTGTCTTCATATTGTGGCATCATTCTTGGTGAGGGTAAGATGCTACTCAAGGTCAGGGTCATACCAGCCTGGGCCACATGCTCAGAGAGCTCCTCTATGTCTCTTTTCATGTAGTCCAGGGAGGTACATCTCAGGTCATTCACACCAGCATGGACAATGACTGAGTCATATTTGTACTTGCCTTGGAGTGACCTGAGTGCTTGTGTTATGTGGTGGATCCTAGCGCCCGACAGGCAGCTCACCGTGACCTTCTCCTTGTTCAGCCTGGTGAGCGGGACGTCAGTGTGCCTGATGATAGAGTCACCTATTACAAGTGTATCAGGTGTGTTGTTTAGCCTTAAGGGCTGTGACTGTTCGGCACACTGGCTTTGTGAGCTATGTGTTGCACGTGTTTTGTTTTGGGGTAGCAGTTGCTTGGGTGTCTGCTTTGGAGGTCTCTGCTGCTTAGGCATATTTTTATTTAGAGCCTAGTTCTTCTAGGGGTCCTCCTCCTCTTCTCTCCATACTACCAGGAGTACACTCAAGAGACATTTCTCCCTTATCTCACCCAATATCATGATCATATCTGCTCTGACCTCATCTGCATAAATTAACTGCATTCCGAGCACAGGACACACATAGGAGTCCATTTGCCTATGAAACTATGCAGAGTAGTCCATTATACTTGACTTCTAAGTCATTAGTAGCTGGTAGCACATTCACTAAATCTTTCAGCTGCTGGCATTAATAGGACCAGATAAGTTGTTAGTTAAAATTATTTATGCTAGTTGTCCGTTTAAACATATGTATTTTTCTCTGAATCTGAATTGCTCGCGTCCCATCTTACTTTCCACTACTCTGCATATTCATTTGTCAAATCACCCTCTCCAGAACTTTCATGCAGTATGAGAGACGTTTGATTCCTATGTACTGCCCACAATTGTGTATGTCCCCTTTGTCCTTGTACACTGTCACTAGTTTGCTAAATATCCAGTAATCTGCAATACACCTTTCTCTCCATACTACCAGGTGTACACTCAAGAGACATTTCTCCCTTATCTCACCCAATATCATGATCATATCTGCTGTGACCTCATCTGAGCCTGCTGCTTTCCCTGACTTCATTTTCCTTAGTGCTGTTCATAGTTCTTCTAGGGGTCCTCCTCCTCTTCATTCGCTGAACATTTTGTCTGGGGCAGTACAACTTCGCTGGGGTTTTCTTTATTCAGAAGCTGCTGGAAGTATTCCTTTCATCTGCCTTTGATGTCCCATGGACTGCTGATCAGGTTGTTGCTGGCATCTCCTGCAAGGGGTGTCTGACTCTTTTATTCTGTCTTTGCCTTGCAACCTGGTGAAGTTTCTTTGCCATCTACTGAGTCACTTTCCAGAAGCTGATAGAATGTCTTTGATGCCTTGCTCTTTGCTATTGCAACTCCTTTCTTTACCTCTTTGTTAGCCAACCAATATATCTTCTTAGCCTGGTCTGTCTTTTCTATCTCCCACTTATTCCTGCACTACTTCTTTCTTTTGATGACTTCCTGGACTTCTGCATTCCACCTGCAGCTTTTCTTATGTACCTAATTTCTATACCTGGCTTGGCCACATCTCTGTTCTATAGACCTCATATGTGCTATTTTGAGGCACTGCCATTCTTCTTCTTCAACTCCTCATGTTCCCTTTTCTTCCTGAGGTGCTGTGGCCTTGAGCAATTTCTTCAATTCCTGTTTTCATTCCAGTCAGCTTCCAGTTCTTCAACCTAGTCTTTGTTGATCTTTGAGCCTTCTGTGACTATTACTTGCAGCTGCTTGTGGCAACCATTGGTTTATGCTGTGGGCTGAGTTTTTCACTGGGGATGACTGAGCTCACTGATTTACCCCAGTGCCTTTTCCTTACTAGGAGGAAGTCTACCTGAGTTGCAGTTGTCCACTTTTGATGTAACTGTCTCTCTTGTTGAACCATCTGTTGGCCACCATAAGGCCATTTGCCAGACAGAGGTCCAAAATGGCCTCTCCTTCTTTATTGCTAATGCCCCATCCATGTAGACCCAGGCAGTCCTTATATCCTGTTCTGTCTGTGCCTCTCCCTCTCTCTCTCTCTCTATATATATATATATATATATATGTGTGTGTGTGTGCGTGCGCATTAAGGTCACCCATTATTAACACCAATTCCTGTTGCCCTGCTTTATCCATCACCTCATGCAGTTGTTGTCTGATTGGACTCTTATGCTCACTATTACAATCCTGATGTCGGGCATAGACTGAGATTATGAATAGTAACCCATCATTACACTAGAGTCTGATTGCTATGAGTTTGCCACTAATTCTAATGACATCCCTCACTATCTTCTGAAGCCTCTCCCTCATTACAATTCCCACACCATTTCTAGTCTGTCCTCCTCTTGAGTAGTAGATTTTGTATCCCAAGCCAAGTGGCTTTACTGCACTGCCTTTCCATGTTGCGTCATGGATACATAGGATGTCCACCCTTCTCCTTACCATCATATCATCCATTTCCAAGCTGCATCCTGTCAGTGAACATACATTGAGTGTAGCAAGTCTTACTTCATGTTTGGCAGGTTAATTTATTTATGTCCAACTTTTACTTAACATAGCTATCCCAGGTAACCCAAGCTGGGCAACTCGACGCTGGCTGTCCAGTAGTTTATTGACCCAGGGCTGCTGGGATTTATGGCAGGCACACACTGGCCAATAGGGGTACATGCACCTCTCCCACCATTAGCATGGGTCTCTGACATAGTAATCCTCAACACACTTATTGCCAACAACAACAAATACCCATGCCTATTTTTAGCAGCATTAATCAACATGGCCAAATCACCTAGAGCCAATTTTTGCATCATCAAGTGGCTAGCCCTGACATGGAGCACAGTCTGTGATCTGTGTTCTCCTCTCTTGAGGATACTGAGCACCTCAGTTGATGCCCAAAGCAGTTGGTCTATACAACACTTGCCCAATAGGCACCATCTAGAATCTATTCCTCTGGGAATAACTCCATTCTTGGAAAAGTTTGATGTGCATACACTTAGTATGATTTGAGAAGGTGGGAAAAAACCCACAGAGACAAAGGGAGAACATGCAGAGTCCATATAGGCAATAGGCATAGGTCAAGATTACATTTTACATGAGAGGCAATGCCTTAACCATTATGCCAATGGTCTCTTTGCTACTCAGGCTATTGCTACCATACAAATATTTTAACAGTTGGATTATTTTAAGGGTAAACATTAACTATGATCTTGATATGTCAGAATAATGGTAGTGTTACCATAAAGATAGAGCAGAGGGTGTTACAAGATTGCACTAGAAGACACTGAGCTCAGAGTGATGTGGGTGAAATCCTGGGGAGACAGTGTTTAGAACTCTTCTGCAGCAGTACAGTGTAACGTTTATTTGGGTGTGGCAGCTGTCAGCTATTACTGAAAGCATTGGTGTGCATTTACTATATGCTGCTATGACCTGTCACCCCTTGCACACTATTTGATAGCTAGCAGTGTGAAGTGTGAATTCAGGTCCTTCACAACTTTATTGTTTTCAAGCTTCATTGTCTAGGCTAGGCTAGAATTATTTAATCTCTCAGTGTCCACCTGATGGGGGCCTATTTTCATTGTCTCACAACTCTTATAAATACTCATCTCTTAATCCAGTTATTCATATATTTAATCTTCAGTCTCAACTTCAGTTTGATTCCATTTTTGTCCATTTAGCTTTGTGTAAACTATTACTTTTTTAAGAAATAGTTTACCTAAGTTTTAAGTTCTAAGCTCTAACTTCCTTATTGCCTTCAAAAGAGCTATCAGTGTACTTCACCATCCTTTAACCTTGGCATAATTACATACATACATACATACATACATACATACAAATATTTCAAGCAAGGGCATTAAACGCCCTTCTAGCTTGCCAATATACCAACACACTTGTTCCCATAATAAGTGTCCAGGATGTTCTTAAAAATATCTAAACTAGTACTTGCTTTAATGTAATTTGGTAGTCTGTTCCATGCATCAGCTACTCTGCCAGAGAACCAATTAGTACACTTCTCATTTCTATAGAATCTTCTACACAAGTTGTCTGATGATTCTCTAGTACTTTTTGATAACCCAAAACATTCCCAGAGGTAGTTGTCTCTAAATGCCGTATATATTTGAATAAGACCTCTTCTTAGATATCTATAAGAGACACTGTACAAGTTCAGATATTTTAATCTTTCATAATAACCTAAATTTTCACATCCATGGATGCCCTTGATATATTTCCGCTGTACTCTTTCCAGTTTACTCATGCTTGTTTTCTTATAGGGTTTCCATATTGTTATTCCATACTCAAGTTTGGGTCTAACGTAACTAACAAATAATGACTTCATCGTTTTTTGATTTCCCAGACTCTATACATCTTTTTATACATCCTATAGTTCTATAACTGTCATTAACCAATTGGTTGATATGATTAGAAACACTCATAGCTGAATCTACCTATATACCCAGGTCCTTAAATGAGTCTATAGTTTCAATCACTGTGAGCTGTATTAAATATTCACCTTTCAATTTATGTCTCCCAAATCTCATGTGCTTATTATTTTATGTATTTATCAGCATGTTATTCTCATGTGCCCAAATGGTCAATTTAGTCAAGTTATTTTGCAGACATGCCTTATCTGTAACACATGTAATCAGTGTACCCAGTTTCAGGTCATCTGCATATAGACAGTAGAGCACCTCAGATGAAAAAGTTAGGTCTGAAAGATACAATCTAAAAAATAAGGGCCTAGGACAGAGCCCTGTGGAACACCCTGACTGTAGCCAAGGATTTCACCTGTCCAGTTTCTGTATGATACTTGCCATGTCCTATTTGTAAGCCATGCAGCTATTCATCTTATCAAGAGTACATCAGTACTTAGCTGTACTAATTTATTGATCAGTGTTTTGTGTATGAACCTGTCAAATGCTGAAGTTAAATCTATATAAATTACATCACAGCACAATTTTTTCATTCATAGCTGTAGTTAATTCCGCAGTGGTGCTGAGTTACAGCACAATGGCACTAAATATACAGAACCAACTGATATTGCCAACATCCTGGCAGATAGGTTCAGTGCTAACTTTACCCCCCTCTCACCCCCTAAAGGGCCCATCTCTATATCAGAAAAATGCAAAGTTCCTGTAATCACGGCTGCAGGGGTAAAAACCACACTCTCCAAAGCCAAGAACACAGCATCCATGGGACCTGACAACATCCCAGGCTGCATTCTACATGAACTACAGAATGAACTGGCACCCCACCTAAGCACCATGTTCAATCATAGCCTCACCTCAGGCTTTCGGCCCACTGAATGGCACACAGCAATGGCCATCCCACTCCACAAAGGGGGAGCCAACACGGACCCCGGGAACTACAGCCCCATTAGCCTAACAAGCCTGGTCTGCAAGGCCATGGAAAGTATCATCATGAAACTTATAAACAAAGACATTGGTAATCTCCAAACTCTGGACCCCACCCAGTTCGGGTTTGTAAAAGGCAGATCATGTCTTCTAAACCTGATAGACCTTTTTGAATCAGTCACCAAAGCCGTAGACGAGGGTAAGGTGGTTTACACAGCCTATCTATATCTCGCCAAGGCTTTTGACACCACCCCCCACTCTGGAATTATAGATAAACTCACTAAATTAGGTATAAATCCATATCACAAGATGGGTTGCCAACTGGCTCATTGCCTCACAGCAAGAGGTTCTCTGGTTCGATCCTTGGCTGGGGTGCCTTCTGTGTGGAGTCTGCATGTCCTCCCAGTGGTCTCGTGGGTTTCCTCCAGGTTCTCTGGTTTCCTCCCACATCCCAAAGACATGCTGTAGGTGGATTGGACACTCTAAATTGTCCCTAGGTGTGTGTGTGTGTGTGTGTGTGTGTGTGTGTGTGTGTGTGTGTGTGTGTGTGTGTGTGTGTGTGTGTGTGTGTGTGCCTTCTGTGGAAGGTTGGGTGCCGGGCTGGCAATTCAACACCGTAAAACTACACTACCAGTCATGAGCAGACAGGTGATCCGCTGTGGCGACCCCTAACCGGGGAAAGCTGAAAGAAGAAGAAGCTGTAATTATATTGTTATAGAACATCATATTACAGGTGGTAATAGATCTGTTTTCAACATATGCATGCTGGTATATGGTTTCAAGTCCCAACCTATCCAGTTCTGACAGTAACGTATCCAATATTACCTTTTCCATTATTTTCCTCAACATGAAAGTAGACTTAAGGGTCTATATGACTCTGGGTTTGTCTTACTCCCCTTTCCCTCAAAGACAGGTTTAATAAGCACATCTCCAATCTTGAGGAATCTCCCCATATTTAATATGACCTTGTGAATAATAGATATAATGGTACCATAAGTTCTTGCTGAAGTGTTCTTAGGTCATTGTTACTAATTATGTCTCCTCCCAGTGCTTTGTTTGGATCCAGTTTGCACAGTTCTTTTTCAATATAATCTAATTTGATTCCAGTATCTGGGGTTACCTGGATGTCAGTAGGACAACTTATTGCACCTTTTGTGGAGCCAAACTGTTTTGAATAAGATTTTGTAAATATATCTATAATCTGTTATGTCTGAGAATAAATTTTAGAATCTGCACACAGTTTATCAATTTGTGTCTTTATTCCTTCTACATCTTATGTATCTATAAAAAGGTTTCCTATTATGCTCAATATCTTTATATACATTTTCTTCAAATTTTTCTTGATCGTCTCACACTATGCTTAATCTGTTTGTCCAGCTTGTTTATTTCAGTTTTCAAAGTTGTAATTCGACCTATCTTCCATTTCTTATATTTTTTGTCTCTCATCTTAATCAGATGTCTTGTTCTTATGGAAATATATCCCTCTGATGTTGTATGCCTAGATCCTGATGTTAAACATTTTTTTTTTATTTTTGCACTCAAACAATTTCTCTTTCAAATTTTTTCCACATTCCATCTGCAGTTTTTCCACTGAACACCTCACTCCAGTTGGTTTTACATAGTGACTGTATTGCTTCCATATAATCTGTAATTAACCTTGTGCATTGGTTTAGATTTCAGTTTGGCAAAATGATCTAGCAACAAATTAACCTTTATAACCCCATGATCACTGCACATCAGTGGTGGTAAAATGACTTGAAATAACAATAATTTCTTTAGGAAAGCAAACAATGTCTAGTATAACTTGAGCACTAATCTAGACCATCTTTTTTGAAGACGTTCCCCTGCACCCTAGTGGCAGGAGTTTGCAGTTAGAACTTGTCTGATCGAAGACTGCTGGAACGGGGCTCAGTTTTTAGTTTTTTATTGGTTAATTTGTTTAAATCAGTTTGCTCATACACTTTATGCATCGCCGCTAGGGTTAAACTATTCCCGGTGCCATAAAGTCTGCTCTTAAAATTTTCCCTTAGAACTAGCCAGTTTTTTAGTTTTAGCACTCAAATCTGTTTCTTTGAGCTCAGCACTTGTTCAGAACTCGCAAGCACTAAATAAGCTACAAATTACTACACCACTCAACTTTCCTCACTTGTCTAGAGGAAAACAGTTTTTAGAACTTAATAAATAAGCAGCTATCTAGGCATGTCTAAGGGTCAGCTCCCAGTGTTTTCTCCTGTCTACCTGATGAATCTGGGCATCTTGGGGCAATCCAGCAATTACCTCATGTACACAGACAACCCTCTCCTCCTACCACCCAACTTTACAACCTGTGAGAAATGCACTTATATAGCCAAACTGGAAGCAAAGCTCTCTTCACCCAAGACTAGACTAGACAGTCAAGAGGAGAAGGTAAACACTTGCACCACACCACACTCCTCACATAGTCCCTCAAAACCTACACCACCAAAACACACACATACCAACACAAAACACACACCTACATTTGCAGAGGCTCTCAATAAAAATCTGCTCAAGCAACAGAGACCTCCAAAGCAGAAATGCAAGCAACCTCCACCCCCCAACACAACCCAGATGACACATAGCCCACAAACTCAGTGTGCCACTCAACCACAGCCCATAAGGCACAACAACGTGCCCAACACTCTAGTCATAGGTGACTCTATAGTCAGGCACACTGATGTTCCACTCACCAGGCTAAACAAGGAGAAAGTTGCTGTCAGCTGCCTGTCGGGTGCCAGGATCCGCCACATAATGCATGCACTCAGGTCACTTCACAACAAGTACAAATACAACTCTGTCATTGTCTATGTTGGTGCGAATGACCTGAGACGTACCTTCCTGGACTACAATGAAAAGAGACATGGAGGAGCTCTCCGATCTTGCAGCCCAGGCAGGTATGACCCTAGCCTTGAGTAGCATCCTGCCATCACCCAGAATGATACCACAGTACAAGGACAAAATGATTGACTTCAACAATTCTCTAAGCTTCTGGTGTCATTCTAAGGGGATCCAGTATCTATCTGCCTGGGATGATATGATCGACAGACCACGATGCTTTGCCAGAGATGGCCTGCACCTGTTACCCTTGGGATTCCGGATACTGGCTAAGGCTCTTGCCACTCCAATAGTGCCTTTTTTAGGCAAGGTTCAAATAACAAATTCACCACTGTAACAGGTACAAGCAAGCAAAATCTGAGGGTAATGCTACTCAATGCTAGAAGTCTAAACATCGAAATGCATTCACTCGAGGCACTCCTTAAAATGGAGAACATCGACATCTGTGCAGTGACAGAGACCTGGTTCAAGGCTCCAGAGAGCACCCCTGCATTACCAGGCTATAGTTCATACCACACCTTTCGGCCACCTAACCTGGACCGAAACACTAAAGGCTGAGGCGTGTCCATATTCATTAAGGATATCCACACCTCCAGGCTAGTTGCTCAGCATAATGCATCTGAGATTATCCAAGTGCAACTAACTCTGGGCAAGACTGCAATCCAAATTGTAACTTGCTACAGATCCCCAACCATGCCCCAGGATTCCCACTCCTCATTTCTTGATACACTGGAAAATATTAGGGTACAACCCAACACCCTAATAATGGGTGATTTCAACTACCTCACCATTAACTAGGAAAACTACTCATGTACCAACACTTTTGCTCAACGTTTTCTGGAATTCATAAATTCCAACGCTTTGGATCAATTTATCCACAACCCCACCAGGGGCAGAAATATCCTAGACCTGGTCATTACCAACATGGGTGACCGGAGTTCCACACCAGAGCTCAATTCCTCATTGGTCAGATCCGACCACAAGCTAATCAGGCTGGACATCCACATCCCACCCCCATTAGGGAAACCACTGTAAGAAATTTCTCCAAAGCCAACTTCACAGTTCTTAAGACAGAAGTGGCAAACTTCACGACACCCATGCAGATGGAGAATAGAGGTATGACTGCTGAATCCTACACAAATGCACTTTATAAGCACTTACACGAGTGCATGGATTGTGCTATCCCTAACAGAACCAAGATGCTATCCTCCAAAAAAGGAAGCCAATCTGGTGGTCCCCTGCCATAAACAAACTCTATAACAGAAGAAAGAAACTGTTGCAAAAAAAGAGTAAAATCCCATGACTGGAGGAACTCCTTGGTCAACCTCAGTAAGAAGCTGAGATCCCTCATAAAATCCTCCAAAGCTAGTTACGAAAACAAAATCACCACTGATTCTAAAGACAACCACAAAGCATTCTATAGCTATGTCAAGAATCTCAATGGCAACATTCAGATCTGCTCTGAGTTACAGCACAATGGCACTAAATATACAGAACCAACTGATATTGCCAACATCCTGGCAGATAGGTTCAGTGCTAACTTTACCCCCCTCTCACCCCCTAAAGGGCCCATCTCTATACCAGAAAAATGCAAAGTTCCTGTAATCACGGCTGCAGGGGTAAAAACCACACTCTCCAAAGCCAAGAACACAGCATCCATGGGACCTGACAACATCCCAGGCTGCATTCTACATGAACTACAGAATGAACTGGCACCCCACCTAAGCACCATGTTCAATCATAGCCTCACCTCAGGCTTTGGGCCCACTGAATGGCACACAGCAATGGCCATCCCACTCCACAAAGGGGGAGCCAACACGGACCCCAGGAACTACAGCCCCATTAGCCTAACAAGCCTGGTCTGCAAGGCCATGGAAAGTATCATCATGAAACTTATAAACAAAGACATTGGTAATCTCCAAACTCTGGACCCCACCCAGTTCGGGTTTGTAAAAGGCAGATCATGTCTTCTAAACCTGATAGACCTTTTTGAAGCAGTCACCAAAGCCATAGACGAGGGTAAGGTGGTTTACACAGCCTATCTAGATCTCGCCAAGGCTTTTGACACCATCCCCCACTCTGGAATTATAGATAAACTCACTAAATTAGGTATAAATCCATATCACAAGATGGGTTGCCAACTGGCTCACTGACAGAACCCACACTATGAAAGTAGCAGACTCCAAATCCAACTTCAGACCAGTGATAAGTGGAGTACCACAGGGATCAGTCTTGGGTCCTCTCCTGTTTGGTATCTACTTTTCTGAAGTACAGGCTAACACAGAAGGTCTTTGGCTAATGAAGTTCACAGATGACTGCAAACTAGGAGCCATAATCAAAACTCCTAACGATGTGGACATCCTAAAAAAGGGCCTCACTGAGACAGATGCCTAGTGTCAAAGCCATGGCCTCAAGCTCAGTGCCAAAAAGTGCATTGTCATCCCCTTTGGTAAAAACTCTGTACCCATGAGCTTACCACATAGATGGTAGTCTACTTAACACCAAAAGTGTGATAAGAGACCTTGGGACACAGGTGGACAGTAGTCTCTCCTTTGATAATCAAATCGCCGCAGTAGTCAGGAAATCCATCTACATGGCACACCTCATCACAAAAGGTTTCTCATCCAGGAAAAAAGAGGTCATTGTTCCCCTCTACTCATCACTCATTAGACCCATTATAGAGTACAGCACCCATGTTTGGTATGCACCTCACAAGACATCTACAACAACTGGAAAGGCCGCAGAAATACCTCACAAAGAGGATTACCAGCCTCAAGCAGATGCCCTATGCAGACCGTTTCAAAAAACTCCAGCTTTACTCCATCGCATATCGCCTACTCAGAGGCGATCTCTGCCTAACATACAAAACTATGTCATACCCAGAGCTGTTGGACATGCTCCACTTAAAGAAATCCCACTCCCTATGAGCTACATGCTCTAGGGACCTAAACCTTGTCACCACAATAAACAGAACATGCTGGAGGGATAGATTCCTGTCCCAGAGACTTCCCATACTCTGGAACAAACTACCTATCTCTATCAAACAAAGCTCCTCATTAGCACTCTTCAAGAAAAATCTTGATGACTGGATGGGAAATAGGAAATTCACCCCGGGGATCACCTCTGTGGCTATGCTTGATAGGAGCACAGGAAAATAATTTTCTTGTGTGGTGAAAGCCAGGGTACCTTTTTGGCTAGGCTTGTATAGGCCGTAGGGCCGATAGCCTAGTACCTACCTATGAACCTATGTTCTGTCCCGTTAGGTTGTTTTTACAATGTGAAGCAATTGTTGTTCCTGAATATTCATTGTAAATACTTTCCTTACTAACATTGTTGAATCAATATTATTCCAGTCTGTTTCTGGTAAATTTAAGACCCCCAGCTAATATTATTCTTCCCTCCTGTGTTTCATGCAAGAAATGTATGAATTCCTCCAGGTCATCTGCACTTGACTTTGGTGGTCTATACACTCTAACAATTGTTATATGTTACAGTGTTGTCTTTATTGTCACAGTTACACAGTCCATAGTATTGGTGTTATCATTGAACATGTAATGATCACAGGGCTCATAACTATCTTTAATTTCTATCATAACACCTCCACCTGATTTTTTGTTAGAATGTCTGTTACAGTAAAAACATTTATAGCCTGGCAGAACTGGTTTCCAATCATTGTTCTTTAACCATGTTTCACGAAAAATAACATCAGTCTTGTGGGAACATTAGTAAACTTTCCAATAAAAAAAACTTTATTATTAATGTTCCTAGCATTAACAACCATCAGAGATGCATCAAATGTTGCTATCTGTGAACTGTTATATTTTCGACATGGCAAAAATCCTGCCTAGTGTTTGTCAAATATTGCAAAATATCTGCTGCAAAAATTCTCTTCCCTGATCTTCACAACTTCATGCCATCCTGTCTGAACATGTGTGCCTAAAACTAGACAAGGATGCTGTACACATTTCCATTTTTTAAAACAGGACATTTTTTTCCATGTAGGTATTTATCCAAAAAATCTTTTCATTCATAGTGACCTGACTATCCTTTCTATAAGTGATTTGTGAGAAATATGTCCTAACACCAGTACAAGCTGTACTATCAATGAGGGCTGTCAGTTCCCTACTAACAGTCAGAAAATCCTTGCGGATTACATAATTTGTACCAACATGAATAAGGACGGATCTGTGTCTCCTTACATTAAGGCATTCAAAGACTTGTCTCACATCTTCTACTTTTGCTCCTGGAAAGCATAACACTATTTGATGTTCATTATCTTCTCTGCGAATATAAGAATCAGTTCCTCTAATAACTTAATCTCCAATTACAAGAATATCTTTGCTGGCCAGCTCTGAAGAATCTTCAGCTTCTAATACAGTAATATCTGCTCTGTCAATTCTTAAGAAGGATAGATCTTCATCACCATTAGTCTTATTAATCCCACTGTTTTCATTGTGTATTAAATTCTCATCCAGCTGATATTGTAAATCCACAGCTTGAGCCATGCAGTCAACATATGTCTTTCTCTTCTTTTTTTCTAACAGTAATGTTCTTCAATCCTTCCACATTCAATCTTGTTTTTTTCCTTTTCACCTGCCCCTTGCCTGTTTTTTCTATTTTCTCTGTTGGAAAAAATGATGCCTTTTTCTGTAGACTGGAGGTTTTCTGATAGAAAAATATCATCATTCCCTGTAACCTGTGTGTTACATAACAAAGTGGTGTCCTTTTTACTACGTATTCTCTTTCCTTTACAGCTATTAATCAGTTTCTTTTTCTTCCTTGTTATTTGCTGTGAACTTCTTTCTTTTTTTTGTTTCCTTCTAAACAAGCTGAACCATCAGATTGCTGAATACTTGCATCCAGAATTCCAAACTTGTCAATGGCATAGTCTTGTTTCATAGGTTAAATGATCTTTGCAGACAAAAGATGCATCATTTCCTGAATGCGTTCTATTTGTTCTGTGCCTAACATTATTTATTTCATCAGTCCAGTCATTAATTGCATACTCATTTAAGGAATCCATATTGAGCTTCAGATGAATAAAATATTGCAAAAGAAAAGAATAATCAAAATTAGTATCCACAGAATTCAAGGAGAACTTAAATCAACTTCTATGACAAAAAGAATCACACCAGCAATATACAACTAAATAATAAATTAAGTACAGTAAAGTTGTTCTGACCATACAAGTTCTGCAAACCAGACAAAAGTTGTGATTCTTTTACGCCACTATCGCTATCTCACTATCACTCGCAGTCAAACTTCTTTTTAACAATAAAGATCAATAAATCACAAAACCAAGGTAGGATTGTTTAGATATGTTCAGGATTTTCCTCTTTGCAGTCTGTGTGAATTTATAGCTGTCTAAGCCTCTTGGAGTGGCTAGAGCTTGCCTGTCTGAAACCTCTCCCTTTTTAACAACCAACAGTGAAATCAAAGTAACGCAACAAAATATGAATCAAAGTAAGTCTTGTTAACAAGTTATCCCTTCCTACCTACAAACAGTTAAAATAGGGATAACAGATACAATATAAATTCAAATAAAACTTCTCTTACCAGTCAACTCAAGAGTAAATAACAAACCAAGGTATGATTGTTCAGATATGCCTTCTGTAAATATTCCATTCCTGCCCTTTCTTGGTTTCTCCATTCCTCTGCTTTATACACATTTTCATAAAATTTCCAAAATTTCTCCAATACCTCTTTCAGATGTCTGGTTATTTTTCTTGTCATAGGTTCTGTAAGTTTGTCTAGTTTTTTCTAGTCTCTTTTGCCCAAGTTATTTTACTAAAAGGTTGTGCAGTGTAACATTGTCTTCAAAAATAGTTGCCAAGTAGCAATCTTTCTATTATCCAAATACTCCACTATTTTCCCTTTAGCATTCTGCAGTTGTTCCTCATCTTGTTCTGTGAGATTCCCCCTTTTCTGCAATATATTAACTTTTGCCAACCACTGTTTTTCATCTTATCCCATTCACTAGCGTTTCCTCCTGAAAAAATGTGTATCTTCCATACTAACTGTCCGATCATATCTTATACCCATTCCTTAAATTCTTTCTTTTTAAATGATAGGTAGGAAAACACCAGTGCCTCAATTTTACTTTATTACTCTGCATCATTATCTTAGCATTAATTGGTGCATGATCTGGTATAGATACTAGGTGGGTCTCAAAGCTTTCACTTAAATATAAATGCTGCTTTGAAATGTAATTTCTATATAGTCTTGCTCAGTTATTGTATCTTGGGAAATACTTTGTAAATTTTGAGTTCCTGCTACTAAATTCACATCTTCCATACCAAATATGTTTATATACTTCTTCAGAAATCTACCCCATTTTGTTATATTTTCCCTTCTAGGTCCCCCTCATTATTGCAAAGTAAGTTCTATTCCTCACCCATAAGTAATATCCCCTGCTGAAAGTTTATTATTTCTCTCAAAATTCTCCTAACATTCTGCTGTTGTTAGTGGGTGTTGATG
This sequence comes from Protopterus annectens, assembly GCF_019279795.1. Classification (NCBI taxonomy): domain Eukaryota; kingdom Metazoa; phylum Chordata; order Ceratodontiformes; family Protopteridae; genus Protopterus; species Protopterus annectens. Next base: position 971,365,272 of record NC_056743.1, read on the forward strand.
CAGAGAAAGCATTCAACAGAGTAAGCTAAGATTTTATGAGTTGCCAATGCAAGCATTTGGATTCCCTGATGTAATAAGGTTAATTAGAAAGATATAGGAAGGATTGGAGGCAAGAATTAAAATGGGAGGGTACCTCTTCGATAACTTGTGCTTGAACAGAGGAACCAGGCAGGGGTACCTGGTTTCCCCTTTATTTGCTTTACATTTAGAGCCACTGACAAAGAAAATAAGGAACTCAGAAATGCAAGAATATAATTGGTATGGTAATCAAGAAAAGTTGGCTTTGCACATTATATTGATTTGTACCTGATAAATCCAGAAAAGGACATATCAGTGTTGTGGAATATTTTTAAACATCTTTATTGAATTATCACTTGTGACATAGATAAACTTAAAAGAAATGAAACCACTGACAAGTTTACATTTACAAACATTATGCATCATGTTGGAAATGGAAGCATTTGCATTCTACCTCTACATAAAGGAGGCACTAACACAGACATCTCCAACGTCCGACTCATTGCTCTCCCTCACCCATCTCTAAGGTCCTAGAAAAATATATCCACACCCAGGTTCTTCACTATGTAATTCACAATCAAATCCTTTCTCCCACTCAACATGGATTTTGACCAGGTCATAGCACTACTACATCTCTCATATCCTTCTCCAACTCAGTTAACCAGGCCTGAGGTGGAAAAAGGGTCTCTTCTCAGATCTCACCAAGGCCTTTGATACCATCTCCCACTGTCTCTTATTCAACAAACTATCTGGCATAGGCATGACACCCCAATCCCTAGACTTGTTCTCAAACTACCTCACTAACAGGCGGTATCTACCAAATGGCAAAACTCATTCTCTCCCTTCCTCAGCACAATTACAGGTGTTCCACAAGAATCCATACTAGATCTCCTTTTGTTCATTATCTTTATTAACTTTCACACCTCTCTTTCTTAAAGTACCATCATCTAATATGTAGATGATTCCACAATCATCTGTGCTGCCATCTCTCCTTCTGAACTACAACTCACACAAGATGCCCTCACTACTACAGAGATATGGATGTCCAATAACCATCTCGCCTAAACTCCAACAAAACTAAACTTGTACTTTCTTTTTCCAAAAAAATCCACTCCACTAAACAAGGAAAATTTCACCATCCAAGCCCAAAATGGCACAATAATTGAAGTCATATCATATACCAAACTGTTGGGTATCCTTATAGATGAAAACTTGACTTTTGACCTGCACATTCAGAAAAATATAAAAAAAAACACACCAAAAACTGGGAACTCTCTACAGACAAAAATACTTCCTCAGCCACTCTGCAAAACTATCTCTCACCTCTTATTTCCTACTACCCTCTCTTCTTTATGGTACACCTCTCCTGACCAATAGTCAAGCCTCCCTCAAAGCCAAACTAGCCTCATGCTACAATAAAATAGCTAAATTCATAACAAATGCAAGTTACTCTTCTCACCACTGCTCGTCACTGCACCAACTAAACTGGCTGGAACTACCACACCATCTGTCACTTATTCAATTAAGCACTGCACACAAATTTATTTATAAACCATCTAATTGCCCTTCCACCTCTTCCCTACCCACACAATACCATCCAAACAGACCTCTCCGATCCAATAACCAGCTGCTCCTAAATGTAAGGAAACCAACCCATGCAGGAAGATAAATGTGCTAATCCTTTACTGTAGCTAATCTATGGAATACCCTCCCACCACCAGTAAGGTCTATCAGCAGTGCTTCTCTCTTTAAGAAACCCCTGAAACAACACCTCACCTCTCTATGGCAGTGCAACTGTACTAAGGATGTAGTCCCTATAATGAACCAAAACGTCCAAGAGATGGTCGATAAAGGCAAGCAACTAATAAACACAATGGTAGCGTACACAAAAGTTTTATTTTGCTTTCCTCGTGAGACTTCTTCAGAACATAATGTGTTTATTAGTCGCTTGCCTTTATTGACCATCTCTTGGATGTTTTGGTTCATTGTTTTGTGGTTCGCCCAAGTTACGCTTTGTTTTTTTATGTAGTCCCTATAACTTGAACCCCCTCATCCTATCACCAACTGGACCTACTGCTAAATGTATTGTTATGAGCCATGATCTACCACTCTAAGGACTGGTCTTGTATTGACCTATTGTATGTTGTTTTGACAGGACGGTTTATTATTCTCCAGTGTATGTTGCTGTATTGAATTTGTACTATGCTGCTGATGTGTAATGTATTGCTTTATTGTGTGTGTGTGTGTATATATATATATATATATATATATATATATATATATATATATGTGTGTGTGTGTGTGTGTGTACATATGTATATATATATATATATATATATATATATATATATATATATATATATAAAAATGTTATGCCATATGATTCTATGCATGCACTATATATTAGTTATACTATGTCTGGAGCCTCCCTGGGCCTCCACTGAAAATGGGCTCACCTTGGCTCAGTAGACTATCCCAGTAAACAAATGAAAATAAATAAATAAATAAATAAATGTGTATTGTTATACATCATGTAGTCTAAGTAACATTACATAAATTGTTCAATTCCTTCCTTATCTTAAACCTCATTCCTCCTCCAAAACATTCTTTCTGCATGTATTGTTCTCACTATTTCCATTTTTTTTCTATGTGATTTACCCCTACTTTTTTCTAAAGATCCTGTTTCCTATTCTTTTATCTCTGCTACAGTCTTCACTACTTCAGGTATAGTTGGTTTAGATTTTGATTTCCATTTTTTAGTAATTGCTTTTTTGATAGCTATCAGAATTATACTTGACAAGGCCTTACTTACTTCTAGGCAATTCAAAATCGTGTGTCCCAGCTTTTTCCTTAGTTATACTCATTTGTTTGCCCAGTATTTCTGACAGAGTATTCACTACATAATTTTTAAAGTCTGCCAACTCATTGCACTCCAAGAGCATGTGCTCGTGTGTACCTCATTCTTCCCCATTACACCTCCAACATTTGCCATCTACTTGTGGAAAAATTCTTTGGCGTCTGCTTGTGGTATACAAGTATAGTTTTGTGGAGTATTTTGAGACAGTTTCAAGTCTTTTCAGGATATAAAATTCATGAAGATAAATAAAGGCTACAGCTGGAAATTATGTACCCACACATGAATTGGTTCACCAATACCCATATTTATGGGGACATGATAAAATGAAGTATTTAGGATTATTGATTCTGATATGGGAGCCAAGGATATGTGGGAAGAGACTAAACAAAAGATAATACAAAAAATAAGAAACCAGAAGCTCTTGTTTACAGATATGGATAGTAGCATACAAGCAGTGGAAATTATAGTCTATTTAGTTTTATATATGGGTCAGGCATATTTTTATCAATTAGAGGAGAAAGTGTGGACAATAATAAAGAGATGAAATAATTTATCTAGTAGGACAAGAGGGCAAGAGTTAAGTGGGCCCAGTTGATCCTTCCAACAGAACAAGATGGTTTAGGATTACCTGATTTGTACAGCTACATAGTTAAGGGTCATATACATAACATAAGCAGAAGATCATCATTTCGAATGGAAAGAGATGATGATGAAGCAGGGTGGAAGTTCAAGAAATAAACAAAGAGACTGAGATTTGGGATGCTGATTTTTAAGGAGAATAATAGCAACCATGCAGAATTTTATATTCATAAAATAGCAAAATGTATTCTGAGAACTAAGCCAAGAGTATAATGGAGAAAGGAAATTTTGCTGATGGGGATGACTGTGAGAGGGGTACAGAAAATAGCCAAGAGGAAGCTGGAGTTTGCTGAAGAAAACTGGCAAAGGATCAAAAGGATTGGGAGCAAATAACTAGACAGGGAAGGGTAAAGGAGTGGAATGAGGCCAATAAGACTGCAGGAGAGACTGCCTTCTCTACCAGAGATTGCTATCAGACTAAAGGCAAATAGAAAGGGTTAAGGGACTCTTAACTGAAAGACCTGCTCTGGTAGAGTTTTTAGTTGAATCTTGAACAGAAGTTGCTGTTAAAAAAGGATAATTAGTAAGGAATACAAAATATTGCATAATTATAAGAATCATCCAGAGGAGGTAAGAAAAGCTTGCAAAGAGAGACTGGAAAAGCAATTTACACTATAACAACGATGGGACATATGTATGGCTCCCAGTTATGCAACAAAGTTCTGGAGGTTTAGGATCTTTGCTTGGCAGTGTTTGCTTAGGTATTTTTACACCCAGGCAGACTTCGAAGAAGTTTTCTTCGGTTAGATAGCAAATGTTGGAGGTGTGATGAGGAAGAAAGAGGTAACTGGGGACATATGTTATGAGAGTGTAATGAGTTGACAGATTTTAAAACACCTTCATTAAATCATCATTTAAGACATAGGCAAACATACATCAACAGAAAAGAAAACAAACCATATTAACATTTTTCCATTTACACACATTATATTATTACCTATATTTTCTTTCCTTGTAACTATCATCAGTCCAACATTACATTAATCACTGAAGTCCTGCTTTTCCTTAAACCTCACTCCTTCTCCTGAACTTTATTCTGCATGTATTGTTCCACATTTTCCATTTATTTCTATGTAATTTCTAAAGATCCCTATTCAGGTTCTTTTATCTTTTTTATAATATTCAATATGTCAAATACAGTTGGTTTAAACTTTAGACTTTAATTTACATCTTATAGTCATTGCTTTTTTGACAATCCACGGCATTAATCGTAATAATGCCTTGCTATTTATAGGCGATTCAAATCCTATGCTCCAGCTCAAAAGAATAATTTCTTTAGTTACAGCCATTTGTTTCCCCAATATTTCTGACAGAGTACTCTGTAGACAAGTTTTAAAATTTAAAATGAGTCAGAGCCGGCACAAAGTGTGGTTTAGCAATATTTAATGCACAAAAACATATAGTAACATGGGCGAAGGGAAAAAAAAACACCCCAACGCCCAAACCAAACCGGTTTCAGCTTAATAGCCTTCTTCAGTGGAAGACAGACAAAATACAAACAGTAGGACAAAAAAGCCCTTCTTATATAACTGCAGGCAGATGCCAAAATACTTCCTAATGGTCAATTTAAAGGTATTCATTTAAACCAGGAGGGGAGGATTGATTTTAAGTTTTAAAATTTGCCAATTCATTACATTCCCCAAAACATGTTCCCCCCCAGTTGCCTCTCTTTTTCACATCACACCTCCAGAATTTGCTATCTACCTGAAAAAAAAATCTCTGAAGTCTGATTGGAGTATAAAAATACATATGAAAGACTTCGGAGCAAAACCCCTAAAACTTCTGAACTTTGTTGCATACTTGGGAGCCATATAGATGTCCTCCCATTGTTCTTTTGTAAATTACATTTCCAGTCTGTCTTCCCAAATCTTAACCTCCTCTAATTGTTTCTTATATTTAACATGCAATATTTTATATGCCTAGTTGTTGTTGTTGTTGTTGTGTCTTTCAGCCTTTCCCAGTTAGGGGTCGCCACAGCGGAACTCCGGTCCGCTAATGATTGGTAGTTGATTTTTACATGCTGAGTTACCAGCCCTGATGCACAACCTTCAACGAAGGTACGCCCATTCACGCATGTCTCCAAGCAGAAGACGCGTTAGCTGAGAATCGAACTGGACAGCGTCTTACTGTGAGTATATGCCTAGTAATTATTCCTTTTTTCCAGACTTGTCCAAAAACTCTGCAAGGACTGGTCTTTCGCATAGCACTTCCTATCACATTTTTTGTCGTGCTCTGATATCAGTCTCTGGTGGGGAAATCAGCCTGTAACCTGCAATCCCAATTTATGTTTGGCCTCATCCTGCAGTATTACCTTCTCTCTCTAGTTATTTGCTGCCAATATGTTGGTTTCTTTGCCAATTTTCTCCAGTAAATTCTTGCCCTCTCTTGCCTATTTTCTGCACCCCTACTTGCAGTCATCTCCATTAGCAAAATATCCTTTCTCCATTCCTGTATTTAGTTCTAGACTTAGTTCTTAGAATACTTTGTGTAACATTATAAATATAATATTTTGTATGTTTTTTTGTTATTCTCCTTAAGATCTGCATCCAAAATCCTGCTGTCTCCCCCCATTTCCTCATCCCTGTCCATATTGATTTATAATCTTCTATTTGCATTATCTATATGAGCCTTAACTGTGTAGCTTTAAAGTAGCCATTCAAATCAGGTATTCCTGAAACACCATGTTCTATGGGGAAGGATCAGCTTATCCCACTTAATTCTTGTCCTTTTCCCCTCCCAGATAAAATTAGCTGTAAACCATGTTAGTTTTGAAGAAAATGCAAATTAAAGGGCTTACTTACAAGTACTGTAGTTGAGACAAGAGCAACAGTATAGCATCTATTTTCAGATTATGTAATTAATTAATCCTGTCTGGTAATAAGACGTGGGGGGTGGGCACTTGTGAGTGAGGTTATCATGTGATTTAAATGGAGAGGCAGTACAGTAATAGTGGTAGCTGACGCTAAGTCCTACACAAGTAGGAGTACTACTAGAAGTATGCATCGGAGGTATGCAGGTAGGTCTGAAATAATTATTGATAGAGACATTTGTAATGAGTGTGAGTGAGTGCTTGAATAAACAGAGGTTCATCTAAGTCACTAAACATTTATTTTGGTGTGAAAGATAATGGCAGGGTATGTACAAAACTAAAACCTGTTCCTATGCTTTGTTTACTTAATAGGTTAGTAAATCTTGGGCAAAGACTGCAATTCCCATATAATGTACTGCAGTTAATGTATGAGCACCTTTCTTTATATTATGCTTCATTACTTGGAGAGACAACAAAAGAGATTCAAGTTATTTCAGGGCTCTGCTGTGGCATTACAGTGTATGTAACCTTTTGAAAGGTCTTCTGCTTAGTAACAGTTGCTACTGTTGTTTAGTCATTTAGTCAAATCTGACTATTCATGACCTCAAGGACTTCAGTATGCTAAGCCTGTTTGTCAATAACTGTTTGTCAATAACTGCTTCAAGTTCTTGCAAATTCATATTCAATACGTAAGAAATGGTGTAGACCCACCTTACCCTCTGCTAACATTGTGTCTTCTTTCGGCTTTTCCTGGTTAGGGGTCGCCACAGCGGAACTCCGGTCTGCTAATGATTGGCAGTGGATTTTTATGGTGACGGGTTGCCAGCTCAACGCCCAACCTTCATAGAAGGCACACCCATTCATGCACACACCTACCTGCATGTCTTTATATGTTACTCGACCACAGGGAAGATATGCATACTCCACACAGAAGGCGCTCCAGCCGAGAATCGAATGGGAGAACCTCTTGCTGTGAGGCGACAACACTAACTGCTGCACCACCACGGCCCTCACCCTCTGCTAACATATTCTTCTTAATTGCCTTTGATCTTTCTCAGCATCACTATATTCTCTAGTGAATCTTGTCTTCAAATTATGTATCCAAAGCGTATCAGTTTTAATTTTACTATCTGTCTGTCCAGTGAATAGTCTGGATTTATTTTTGTAAGTATTGACTGGTTTGATTTTTTGCACTGCATGGAACTCTCAAAACTTTTATCCAACACCAGAGTTCAAAAGTATCAATTTTCCAAGGCATATCCTTACTTATATTCATACTCTCACAACTATCTGTTACTACTGGAAAAACATAGCTTTGACTATGTAGAACTTTGTTGACAATGTGATATCTTCAGTCTTTAAAATCTTATCCATATTTGCTGTAACTTTCCTTCCAAAAACAAGTATCTTTGAATTTCATGGCTGCAATGTTTAGTAACTGTACATGGAGCCAAAGTAAATTATTAATTTAGGACACCCTTTAGATACTTATGTCACGAAAAACAATATTTGCATGAAAATACAAAGCTCACTGTAAATGGTTCGCTGGTTTGGTTGTAAGCTAGGATACTTTCCACGCAGAGTCTGCATGACCTCATTGTGTTCATCTGGCTTTTCTCTAAGTGCTCTGATTTCTTTCCACATTACAAAGGTTCACAGTAGGTAGATTGGAGACTCTAACATATACATGTGTGTGTGAGTGGTTGCATGTATGATACAGAAGAAAGACCTGACAACCTACTTCTGTTTTCCCCTTTCCTTTATAAACTCTGCAGATAGCAGTGTCTGTCTGCAGGTCAAGTCTAAGAGTCAGCTGCAACTTGTGAGAGAAAGAGAAAGAACAAAGGTAATGATGCACATACTGGAACAGCTAAATACAAGTAATACTAGCTAGTGTGTAGCAAGTACAACATTGTTACTATCTCACCATAAACACCAAGTAAAAAATTAGCAATCCAGTCCCCTTGCTATTAAGCTACAGAATTGCCAGAGTTAGTGAAGATGAAGTTAATCTTTGGAACTAAGAACATCATGTACATATCTATGTTAGATTTTCTACATACTGTTGACAGTAACACATCATAACTCATATCCCTGAAGTCTGCAGTTTTTCATTTTATACAATCTTCCTGATTTAACTTAAAGCAAGTTCCAAGATGCAGGAAGTGTTAATCCCTTTAATAATTAAAAATAAAAATCCAGTTAAGCGCTATCGTCTTACAACATCTTTCATTAGGACATCATCAGAACCTTTTAGTTTATTTCTTTAAAGCCACAAGCCAGTGTGAGTAATGTGTGGTAGCATGGTGTTTCAGAACTCAGCCCTTATTTGGATCCAGCTTTAATTTTGCTACTAACTGAAGCATACCATACTTTTCACTTTAGAAACTTTATGGTCTAAGGGTATGAATAATGACCTGAATTTTAAATATTTATTGTGAAGAATGTTTAAACATTTTCTTTATCACTATGTGTGCCAAGTATTATCATTTACTGATTGGCCAAGATTTTCCTTACAGTAAAAAATGGTGACATATAACCAATCTGCAGGAAAATCTCCAGGCATAAGATGATACTGCTGTGGAGGTTTGGAAGCTAGGGAAGGAGAAAGTGATAAAGATCTGAAAGGTTTTATTTAATAGTATTTTAAAAGGAGGAGAACCACCAGCATCCTGGAAGAAAGTGGTAATGGCTGTAATATCTAAAGACGGTAAACACCCATCTGATCTAGCTTCATACAGGCCCATTTAAAATTTAAACCATGATTATAAAGTGTTTATGTCTATAATGGCTGAAAGAATGACAAAAGTGATGCCAACATCTGATAGATATAAATCAGAATTTTTTTTTTTTTTTTTTTTTTTTTTTTTTAGGAGAGGAGGCAATCATTTGACAACATTAATGATGATACAGAGGGAAGCAGAATGTAAGAAAATAATGCTGTTATTTGTGGGTCTTGATGCAGAGAAAACATTCGGCAGAGTAAGCTGTGATTTTTATGACAAGGGCGATGGAAGCTTTTGCATTTCATGATAAAATAATAAAGTTAATCAGAAGGATATATGAGGGATTGGAGACAAAAATTAAAGTGGTAGGGCTCTCCTCTGATAAGTTGTGTGTGAACAGTGGAACCAGGCAGGGGTGTCCTCCTTCCCTTTGTTATTTGTGTTATATTTAGAACCCTTGGCAAAGAAAGTAAAACTTAAGGCTATTATTAGTATGGTGTTCAAGAAAAGCTGGCTTTATTTGCAGATGATTTTATTTTGTACCAGATGGAACCAGAAAAGGACATCTCAGTGTTGTGGAACATTCTGAGACAGTTAAATTTTTTTTTTTGGGGGGGGGGGTATAAAATTAATGAAAATAAAACAAAGACTATAGCTATGAACTATGTACCCACACATGAATTGGTTTAGCAATATCAATATTTATGGTGACATGATAAAATGAAATATTTATGAGTATGGGTTAAAAAGGATTCTGAGTAATATGTATTTTTTTAAGAATACACAAAATTAGACTTTCAGCTTTTCCTGGTTAGGAGTCGCCACAGCGGAACTCCGGTCCGCTCATGATTGACAGTAGATTTTTATGGTGCCGAGTTGCCAGCCCGACGCCCAACCTTCAAAGAAGACACGCCCATTCACGCTCACACCTACCTGCATATCTTTAATGTCACTTGACCACGGTGAGGACATGCAGACTCCACACAGAAGGCGCTCCAGCTGAGAATCGAACGGGAGAACCTCTTGCTGTGAGGCTACAATGCTAACCGTTGCACCACCGCGGCTACACATGAGACTGAAAAAATAAAACACTATCTCCTGTGCAAAATGACTTACTGAAAATGTGCAAATGAGATTGTGGTAATCAAACACATTGCCTACTGGACTACAAACTATGCTGATATTAAACTAAGGTTCCATTGGAGGTAAAAGGACCTGTTGCAAATGTGAAATGTCTGAACGTGACACAGGTAGGTCTTGAGAAAGAGAACCTCAGACATGATATCAGTAATGACATCTGAAAGAAATGAACAACTTGGTATCAAGAAGGGATCCAGGTGATAATCTAAGTGGTCTCAAATGTGTTCTGTCTTGCACTCTATCCCTGACAAGAGGAAGAAGAAGTATTCATGAGGGAAGCACACCTTAAGGTAGTCATTAAGAAAATGTTTGTTGCTCCAGCATTAGGTCAAAGTGTCTGTAAACATAAATTTTCCATTAGGTGTATGACAGAGATGATGAAAACCCAGAGGAAATCCCTGTGGAGTGAGCAAGCCTGAAAGACTGACAGAAGTGACTGAAAAGATATAGTATCTGTTGTCCTAATAGATTTGTTGGAATATGCAAGACAGAAATGACTCTATCCAGTTATCCATTTTTGGATGTGTATGCCATCTAAGTTTTAAGCAGCAAGAAGAAGTGCACAAAGATCTGATTAAGGGCAGACAGACTAACATCTGTAGAAGAGAAATAATAAAAAGTACAGATAACTTGAAGATGCAAGAGGGGCTAGCAGGACTAAAAACATTCAGAACTTTTTAGAGGAGCAGATGCATGTGTTACCTAAAGTATCATCCTGTAAAGAAAAAAAAATAAGAGGAGATAGAACAAATGTTCATAGTCTTTCATTTTCAGTAATAGATCTTTTTGTGAGATCATGCCTCAATGTTTGAGCTTATCCCACTGAAAGAAAGATGATGTTTTTTTTTCAAAACATGGCAGTTGATTACTTTAGTCAGTATTCTATCAAAGGATGGAAAGTGAAATAAAAAAATAAATTGTACTTTTGCAAAATGCAGGTATTCTGATCTGCTGGAAGTAACATAGCTTCTAGGTCCTAGAAGCACACAAACATACACTCTTATAGACTTGAGTTGTGTAAGGTTGTACTAAGGGTTTCTGTGTATATCACTAAATAAACATTTGTAGATAGCTAACATCTCAAGATGTCATTAAAAAATACGTCCTTGAAGTCACAAATAGTTGGACTTTAAATGACTAAACAACAATACCAGCATATATACTTTTAATACATTTGCTTTCCTTTGTAAAAGCTGGTGCCATAAACTTGTATCCGTAGACACTGTTCAGTAGAGTATGGTACAGCAGTGCTACTCTTGTTTTTATTTAAATCATATTTCGTTAGTGATGCAGGAAACATTTTTTAAAAAACACCAACAGAGACAAAATATAGTTATCCGCTCAGATTTCTGACTGCAAATATTTTTGTATCTTACAGAACAATTTTCTTTCACTAGATAAACTGTACACACAGCAGTAGATCTTACTGTGAATTTGTAAACATGTAAACATGTACCGTCTTAGTGTCTGGTGTAGTAATTTATCTTCATAGTTCTTAACTTATGCTTTATGCGAAGCTGCCTTTTATCGGATAGTACATGAAGTACATTTTTTTGAAAGATAACTTCAATATGATGGAATAGTTACTTATATTTGATAAAAGCTCTTCTGTTTGTTCTACTTGTATGATATATAGGTGATTGCATTTTTACTAATTCACTGTCATAAACTTTACTTAAATGTCTGTCAGATATTATACCAATGTTATTTGTATTTCATCAGCTGTAGTACTATAATCTGAACTTTCTATTGTATTGCATGTTCTTTTGCTATTTGACATTTTGTACATTGAATGTCTTTACCAGACAGCACCAGCATCTTGATGGAAAAGGGTCCTTGACCTCCTAAGCTACCTAGTTAACAAACAGCATTGTACACTTGTTGCTGAGAAAATATTTTACATAATGTATACATTTCTTCCAATTGTTTACTCTAGAGATGTCCTAAAGATCATAGTACAGCTCTCGCGGGGTAAATGGGATGCCCCCTGTTGTAGAAGGAAATAGTAGTCCACAAAAACACAGACAGGCCAAAAATGAATGAGAAAGATGATAGAGTGGACTATTGAGGATAAGAAAGAAATTATGTATTTTTACTATTATGTAAGAAGCCAAGATATTCCAGATAGAAGATATTCAATAAGATTAGGAAAGAAATTAGAGAAAAGAAAAATACTCGCACAAGAACAACTGTCAAAAGCCTTAAATGCAATGTTGTGTTCATTAATACACTAGATCCATGAAAAACATTATATAGACCAAGAAACTCTGTTTCTTTAGAAAAGAAGGAAGGAGGAAGTGCATAAATATAAAGAACAAAAGCCAGGCATTTTTGAAAGGTTATGAAAAAGGACCATGGACATGGGAAAGAAAAAGAGATATGATATGATGCAGTATGTATACAAAAAGAAAACTAATCAATATGAAAAAAGCATCTCCAAAGATATTTGAAGAGAAATACAGGCAAAGGCATGCAGATATAGAAATTTTCACAAAACAAAAATAAGAAAACAAAGGGGAGATGTAGAAAAGAAGATTAGTAATGGAGAAGTTAATGAAATAGAAAGTGATGTTATTGATTACCCATTTAGTGAAGGATTTTAATGTAGAAATTCCATCACAGGCAATGTCACAGCATACTTGAACAATGAGTCCCTAAACTTAGGAGAAACAGGTGGAACAGGAAGTATCTGATGACTTGCCACATGATAATGCTGTGGAACCTTCAGTAGAAAACCTGTATAAAAGTTTAGATGGAGTTGCACAGTAAGGGAAGGAGCAGGAAACAGTGTCAACTGTGATGTAGGCTATGGAACGGAGTGATGGGCCAATGAATTATCTATAAATGAGAAGCAGATGATGTGGGATGCAGCTGAAGAGATATGCCACAAGAAGATGCTCTGGAACTTTCTGCAGATTACCCACAAGAAACCAATAACAAAGAATGTGCTCTCAGATTAAAAGAAAATGATATAAGGGAAGAGTTGCTTTATTTAATAGAGATGGATAGACATATTAAGACTGATGAAAGAAATATGTTACAAAAGGTAAATAAGACCTGAAATGTTAGAAGTATGTTAAAACAGATGAAAAGAGTAATCAAGACTATTAACAGAAATTCATGTGATATAACAGAAGTAATTGTAGTTATTGTGCAGCTAAATTAATAATAGATAAAGTCATACCACAAAAATATAAAACAATAAGGGAAAGGAAGGGAAGAAATAAAATGCAATCATAGAAACATCAAATAGAGAAAGCTATAAAGCAATTAAGACAAGAAGTGTCACTGTTAGGGAACTTCCAAGATGGCTGCAGATTGAGTAACAGCTTGTTTCTAGCTCTCCCAGTGTGAAAACAGAAACTCAGCAGAGATAACCAGTAGACTTGTTTTTATGGGTAAATTTCAGTAACTGACTAGTAAGTACACTGTCTGGATGACAAGAATAAAGAAATACAGAAAACTTGGAAAAAAATCAGCTACAAAAAGTGAGGAAGAAACACTGACTTGGGAGACTTCTGCAGATGTTCAGCAAAAAGCAATGCAACCTTCAGACATGACTTCCAGTAACTTACAGGAAGATATAAGACAACTGCATACAGACCTGGTTAAAATAAAACACTGACAGAATATATCAACACAAACAATGAAAGGCTGGAAAAAAATGGAAGAAGCTTTAAACAGATATTCAGATGAGATGATAAAGCTAAAAGAAATCGGTCAAAATAAAGAAAAGGATGGCTGAATATAAGACTGCTTGCAAAAAATAATAGAATTAGAGGACAGAGTACATAGGGAAAACCTGAAATTTTCAGCTATACCAGAGAAGCTGGAAGGAACAGACTGCATTAATTTTATGAAAGCACAAATAAGCAACTGGACATGTATTCCACAGCAGGAGCTGTTAGCTGAAAGGACACATCATGTGTATGCTCCAAACCTGGCTATAAGAAAGCAGCCTAGACCTTTAATAGTAAAGATGCAATTCTACCAGCAGAAGGAGTTGATTCTGACAAAATTGTGGTTAAAAGTGGGAAACAGCAGAGTGTTTGTGGAGAATGATTACTCATTCTACACCAGACAGAAGAGCAAATTTATTCCACTATTCAGGGGATGTCTGCAGGTGCGATATTCAAACTGCTGTACCCAGCTGTCTTCAAGGTATTCTTCACTGGAGGGACAAAATAAGTTTTTGATGAAGTCCATGCTAAGGAGGAAATACAAAAGTTTGTTCAACAAAAAGTGAGCTGTAAAACAGAATGAGATTCTGCTTCTTGTTCTTCTGGTGATAAAGACCACAGAGAGACTGTTCCCGTGAAACATTTTCCATTGTTTCAACAGAAAATGCTGGAGAGAAGGAAGGGAGCATGACAGTTGACTAGAAGAATCAAGAGTGCATTGGAAATGAAGCGGAGACAGGTTTTCAGAAATGAACAGTAATAAAAACAGTAACTTAATATGGGATTACAGTAGAATAATTATATTCATGAAATGTAACAGAGCAAGAAAATCTGGAAATATTGGACTTTTTCAGGGTTTGTTGGACTTGTGGGCACTCTAAAGCATATACACTACTTCATGCCATTAATGTTCAGAAAAGTGCTTTGGAGAGGGCAAGAGGGGGGAGAAAATTAACTGTAAGTAAAGATTTTTTTCTTAAATAGTACCAATTTTGTGGCATGTTGTTTTCTTTACATGCTATAAAGTAAAGTTTTTTCATTTTTTTTAAGTGTTGTGGGGATTGTAAACAAGTGCCTCTGTTCATTTTTTTTCTTTCTTTTCTTTCTCTCTTCTCTCTCTTTTCTTGTTCAGGTTTAAGAAATGTAAGCACTGCAATGTTTAAAAAAGCCTAGTTAAAAAGCATGATAAAAAATAAATTAATGTGCTTTATCTCATTCTAGCATGTGGAAATGACTGGATTAAAGATGTTATTTTGATTTAGTAAGACGTTTTAAGAAAGAGCAGGTAAATGAAAAAAGAACATTGAATATTATCAGGCTTTTTTCTAGCAAATACGTGTAAGCTCAGTAACAGTTCTGCAGCTGGTCGGTCTTCATGTTTCCGTGGAAACAATCTGATAAAGAGAAACCGGCTGCCTGGTTCTCATGTCTCCATGGAGACAATCTGATAAAGAGAAACTGGCTACAGCCTGATGGACAATGATTGACTGAGAGAAAAAAGAGAAACTGGCTAGGTGATAATGTTCTCTGAAAGCATTCAGGGGCTTTCCCAAAGTCGTTAATGTTATATGAAAACATTCAGGGATTTTCCCAGCTGGGAGAGCTATAAAGAAAAGACAAAACCAATCAGCACTTAGTAGAAGCACAGGCTGCACCATGCATCTTAGCATAGATGACATTTCTTTTAGGTTAACTCAAGTCTGTGAGTGTGGCTGTCAGTCTGGGACTTTTGTTCCTATTAGGAGGGTAAACTTCAATATTTGAAGGTATACATCATTGTGTGTGTTAGTATTAAGTTAATAGGTTTTAGGGGGGTATTGGGGGTGTGTTTGTTTTTTTTTTTTGTTTGAGGGCTGTCAATAAAACAAAAAGTTTTATAAGATGCGACATAGGCTCAAATGGATATGACAAGAAACAACTGTATATAATTTCAACCTGCCAAACAGTGTACGCATGTAACACAGAAACTGGAACTAGACATTTAACAAAATGTGTTATACATAATAGGTGGGAATAGTAACTTCTTAATACAATTATGTTTTCTTTAATGTCTTTAAATGTAAATTACCTCACAGATAAATACAAACAAGAAAGAGTAGTGAACTGTATTAAAATGTAGAGTGCAAATAGCTATGTTACAGGAGACACACTTAGAAAGAACTGAACATGTGAATTTGATAAAGAAAGGTTTTCAGGATGGTTATTCAACAGAATGCCTGGGACAAAGGAAAAAATGAGTACTTATATTAATTGCAGGAGGAGCTCCAATAATGATAGAAGATAAAAAAGATATGAATGGCAGATTTGTAGTGCTAAGGGGCTACTGGCAAGGGAGGAGGAGGATTACACTGGCATGTATTTACATTCCACCTAAAACTGCTGTAATGGAACTTAAGAAAATTCTGAGAGAAATAATCAGTTTTCATCAAGGAATATTACTTAAAGGTGGAGAACTGGAACTTGATTTGAAGTAGTGAGGATGTGTCTGGGGACCCAGAAGGGAAAATATAACAGAGGGTCGATATTTGAAGAAATTTATGAAAATATTTGGCATGGAGGATGTGAATTCAGTATAGTAGTTTGGAGGGAATTTATCTATTATTCCCAAAGATATAAAAACTGGGCTAGGCTAGACAGAATTTACATTTCACAGAAACATGTGGATTTAATCGAAGGTCTTGATACCCACCCCAAAACTGTTTCAGATCACGCACCAATAATAGCTAAAATAAAAACACAGTGGAAATTAAATAAAAATGAGACATTGCTGCTTTCCCACCTATCTGTTGAAAAGAGAGGAATTTAAGGAATGGGTAGTGGAGATTAGTCAGGAGTTGTTAGACAGGATATAAATTTCTTCTGAAAATATAGCTAAGGAGTGGGATAAAATTAAGGTTGTGTTTAAACATATGGTGGAAATAAAAGAAAGGGAGCTATGGTTAAGAAGTAACAAGAATTATTTAAAGGGACTGATAAATGTGAAAGTATTGTAGAATGGGAGAAATCTCACAGAACAAGAAAGGATCAACTGCAGAATGATAAGTAGAAAATAAAGGATTGCCTCTATAATATGTATGAGCTTAGAAAGATTTCTGTTAAGCAACTGTTTTTTGATAATAACACTAGATCATAAAAACTTTTAGCACAATGACAGGCAACAGAAAGTAGAAAGGGCTGTCACCAAACTTACGGAGCCTAGAACAAAGACGATAACAACAGATCCTATAGAAGTATTAGAAATATTTTTGAAATTCTATGGGAGTCTCTGTAAAGCAGAGAAATATGAAAATCAAGAAAAGATACAAATGGAAATGTTTAGGGAAGAATTAAATATGCCAATTTTAGAAATAGAAGAGGCTCAATTGCAAACAGTTAGGATAGGAGGAGAATAGATAAAATGTGATGTATAACCAATCTACAGGAAAGTCCTCAGGAATAGATGATATAGCTGCGGAAGTTTCAAAGCTGAGAGGAAAAACTGATAAAGATCTGGAAGGTTTTGTTTAACAATATCTTAAGAGGAGAAGTACCACCATTCTGGAAAAAAGCAGTGGTAGCTGTAATACCTAAAGAGGGCAGGGATCCATCAGATCCGGCTTCATACAGGTCCATTTAAATACTAAACCAGGATTATAAAATGTTCATGTCTATAATATCTAAAATAATGGCAAAAGTAATGCCAAAACTGATAGATATGGATTAATGTGGTTTTGTGGAGGGGAGGCAAACATTTGACAACATTAACAGAACACTGATGATCCAAAGGGAATCAGAATGTAAGAAAATACCATTGTTGTTGGTGGGTCGATGCAGAGAAAGAATTTGACAGAGTAAGCTGGGGCTTTATGAGCAGGGCAATAGAAGCATTTGCATTTCCTGAAAAAATTATAAGGTTGATTAGGATAATATATGAGGGGTTGAGATAAAAATTAAAGTGGGTGTGGTCCTCTTTGATAGTTTCTGCTTGAGCAGAGGAACCAGGCACTGGTGCCCTCTTTCCCCTTTATTATTTGCATTATATTTAGAACCATTTTTCAAAGAAAATAAGGGACTCAGAAATTCAAGGATATAGCTGGTGTGGTAATCAAGAAAAGCTGCCTTTATTTGCACATGATATTATTCTGTACCTGACTAAACTAGAAAAAGACATTTCAGTGTTGTGGAACATTTTGAGACAGTTTCAGATCTTTTTTTGGATACAAAATTCATGAAGCTAAAACAATGACAATAGCAGTAAATTATGTTCCCACACATGAACTGGTTCAGGAATACCCATATTTATGCGGACATGATACAATGAAATATTTAGGAGTATGGATTAAAAATTATTCTAGTGTGGTAGCTAAGGATATGTGGGAAGAGTCTAAAAGATAATATATAAAAACTGAGAAAATGGAAGATTTGTAATATGGATATGGATAGTAAGATACAAGCAGTTAAAATATTTTTAGTCCCTTTAGTCTTCTACACAGGTCAGGCATATTTTATCAATCAGAGGAGAAGTTGTGGGTAGCAGTTAATAAAGAGCTGAAGGACTTTATCTGGGAGAAGAAAATGGCAAGAGTTAAGTGGGATAAGATGATTCTTCCAGTAGAACAGGGTGGATTGAGATTACCCAATTTGAAGAGGTATTTCAGAGATACACAGTTAAGACTCCTATACATAGCACAAGCAGAAAACTATAATTCAAAGTGGAAAGGGATGATGATGAAACACAGGGGAAGCTGAAGAAATAAGGAGAGACTGGGATTTTGGATGCAGGGCTTTTAGGAGAACAACAATAATCATGCAGAATGTTATATCCATAAAGTAGCAGAAAGTATTCTAAGAACTAAACCAACACGGGAATGGAGAAAGGCCAGTAGGGGTGACTGCAATTAGGCTTACAGACAATAGGCAAGATGGGGCTGGAATTTATTGGAGAAAACTGGCAAAGAAACCAAGGTATTGGGAGCAAATAACTAGAGAAGGAAAAATGATAGAATGGGAAGACACCAATAATATATTTGGACTGCAGATTAGAGATTGCCTTTCCTATCAGGGATTGATATCAGAGTATAGGTAAAGAGAAAGAAATAGGGGGGTCCTAAATGAAAGACCTGCAGTGGTCTAGAATCTAGAACAGAAGCCGAAAAAAAGGAATAATTAGTAGAACATATAAAATATTGCACAATAACTAAACAAATCAATCAGAGGAGGTTAGAAAGGATTGGGAAGAGAGACTGGATAAGAAATTCAACAAAGAAACAATGGGAGGATATATGTATGTCTCCCAAATATGCAACAAAATCTAGAAGATTTAGGATCTTTGCCTGGAAATGTTTACATAGATATTTTTATACCCCAAGTAAACTCCAGAGAATTTTTCCTCAGGTAGACAGTAAATGTTGAAGGTATGAAGGGGAAGAAATAGGTAATTGGGAACATGTTTTCTGGGAGTGTGGTGAGTTGGTGGATTTTAAGGATTCCTTGTGGGATGCACTGCTGATGCTGGGTGGGCAGATTGGTCTGACGAGGAAAATGATTTTTCTGAGCTATGACACAGAATTCGAATTGCCTAGATGTGGCAAGGCCTGCTGTGTCTAATAATGGTGGCCAAAAAAGCAATTACTAGAAAATGGAAATCAAAATCTAAACCAACTATATTGGAAGTAGTGAATATAGTAAGAGATAAAACAACTGGCATTGAGATTTTTAGAAAAGTGTAGGAGCAAACTACATAGGAAAATGGGAATTGTGGGAACAGTATATACAAGGGAGGAATGAAAGGCAGCAGGACTTAAAGTGACCTATGTAATGTTTGAGTGAGAAAGATTGGGTAGATTATAAGTGATGTATAATGTTTGCAACTGTGAGTGCGTCAGTATGGTTTGTGATGTAAAATGCTTGCAACTAGGATTGTGTTGATGTAGTTTAGTTTCATTTATATAAATGTATGATTGGCTATGTAGAAGTGATGGTTTAATGAAGAATTTTCTTGTTAAAAAGCAATCTGCTATCTCTGAAAAAACAAAAAAAAATTTGCTTTTTTCCCACTTTTCTGAGATTTAAAAAAGTTCAGTTACAGGCTTGCTGTTCTTGAACTGTTTGTAAGTTTCTGTGAGGCCATTTTTTGCTTGGGCAAAAGGAAAGTCTCTCTGTTGATCAGTGGCAGTGAAAAACATTGAGCAGCCTGCCCCTGTGGGAGTGGTTACTGACTTGAAACTGTAGTTTTATTGGCCATTTTGGGTCAATTCCAAAACTCCTCCATCTTCCTCTCTTAAAACCTGGTTGCCTCATGGTTTTGGTGTCTTTTCAGGCTTGTTGGCTGTTGGTGAAGCACCCACCAAGAGGAGAAAACGCTGAGAGAAGAAAGGAGCCACTTTTGAGACTTTAAGTATTTTTCCTCTGTTTATTTGCTAAGTTCTTCTGCATAGCCGCCTATTTTGGGCATTTTCTGGCTTGTTAAATTTGATTTCTGCATTAGTAACTGTATTTAGAGCACAACCTAGAGCTGTTTACTGAATTTCCTGTTTGCACTTATTTTTAAAATTGTTTTTTTTCTCAAAACTTGCATTTTATCTGTCTTTGGCCTAGCACTCTTGTGTTGGGTCATTTACTGCACTGTTATAACTTGTTGATACTTGTTAACCTCTGCTATCTCTGAAAAAACAAAAAAAAAAATCTTGCTTTTTTCCCACTTTTCTGAGATTTTAAAAAGTTCAGTTACAGGCTTGCTGTTCTTTAACTGTTTGTAAGTTTCTGTGAGGCCATTTTATGCTTGGGCTAAAGGAAAGTCTCTCTGTTGATCAGTGGCAGTGAAAAACATTGAGCAGCCTGCCTGCCCCTGTGGGAGTGGTTACTGACTTGAAACTGTAGTTTTATTGGCCATTTTGGGTCAATTCCAAAACTCCTCCATCTTCCTCTCTTAAAACCCTCTTTTGCATGGTTTTGCGCGTTTTTGAGCATAGTGCAACAACGGGCAGCGCCGCCTAATTGGGTTTAAACTATTCCTGGCTCCACAAAGTCTGCTCTTCACTTTTTTCCTTAGAACTGCTCTATCTCTCAATTTAAACACCATATTCTCATTCTAAGGCCCTTCACTGGTCCAATTAAGTAGTCCTACAAGTTAGCACTATTAAACCATAAGCACTACTTACTCTTATACTCTCTATGATTACCCTGTCCTCTATTGGTCCATCTTAAATTCAGTTTCCCTGTTACTCTAGCATGTCCAAAGGTCAGTCAGTGGTTTCCTCTCCGGTCCAGCTGGTGAATCTGGGAATTTTGAGGCAATGTTACAACTGTCTCATGTACACGGACAACCATCTCTTCCTCCAAACAGGTTCAAATATATGTGAGAGGTGCAACTATTTAACCAAACTGGAGGCTGAGCTCTCTTATCTCAAAACTGGTGTAACCAGTCAGGAGGAGAAGGTAACCTCACACAACACAATTCCAGTATCACATAGTCCCACCACATCAGCGAACCAAACACATAAATACACAAAAACATACTCGGAGGCTCTAAATAAAAATCTACCTAAGCAACAGAGACCTCCAAAGCAGACATCCAAGCAAACGCTACCTCAAAACAAAACACACACAACACATAACCCACAAAGTCAGTGTGCCAAGCAGCCACAGCCCTTAAGGCTGAATAACATACCTGATACTCTTGTTATAGGTGAGTCTATTGTCAGACACACTGATGTCCCACTCACCAGGCTGAATAAAGAGAAGGTCACGGTGAGCTGCCTGTCGGGTGCTAGGATCCGACACATAACGCAAGCACTCAGGTCACTCCAAAGCAAATACAAATATGACTCAGTCATTGTACATGCTGGTGTGAATGACCTGAGACGTACCTCCATGGATTACATGAAAAGAGACATAGAGGAGCTCTCTGATCATGTAGCCCAGGCTGGTATGACCCTGACCTTGAGCAGCATCTTACCCTCACCTAGAATGATGCCACAGTACAAAGACAAAATGATGCCACAGTACAAAGGCTAAAACTTTGGTGTCATTCAAAGGGGATCCAGTGTCTGTCAGCCTGGGATGACATGCTCGACAAGCCACGTTGCTTCGCTAGGGACGGCTTGCACCTGTCACCACTGGGCTTTCGGATATTGGCAAAGGCTCTTGCCACCCCCATAGTGCCTTTTTTAGGCAAGGCTCAAAAGTCAAACCCACCCCCATAGACAGCACAAGGAACAAGAAACTAAGGGTAATGCTGCTAAACGCCAGAAGTCTTAACCTCAAGATGCACGCACTCGAAGTTCTCAGTATGGAGAACATTGATATCTGTGCAGTGACAGAAACCTGGTTCAAGGCTCCAGAGAGCACCCCAGCACTACCAGGCTATACCTCATATCATGCTTTTCGGCCCCAAAACCCAGACCGAACCTCAAAAGGAGGGGGAGTTTCCATATTTATCAAGGATATCCACACCTCCAGGTTGGTGGCATTGCACGAAGTATCGGAGACCATCCATGTGCAACTAACAGTGGGCAAGACTGCTTTTCAGTTTATAGCATCCTACAGAACACCCTCTCAAAGTCAGGAATCCCATTCGGCTTTCCTGAAAACATTGGAGAACATGAAGATCTCTCCGAACACCATTATATTGGGCGACTTCAACTACCCAAACATTGACTGGGAGTACTACTCAAGCCCCAGCACCTTAGCCCAAAGATTCCTGGAAATTATAAACTCAAATGCTATGGAACAACTAGTCACCACTCCCACAAGAGGGGACAACATACTAGACCTGATCATTACCAATATGGGGACTCTATGCTCCACACCAGAAGTATATCCCTCATTGGTAAGATCATACCATAAATTAATTTCACTGGATGTCCACATCCCGACCCCACCACCAGCCCAGAAAACCACAGTGAAAAACTTCTCAAAAGCGAACTTCTCACTTCTCAAAACCAAAGTGGAATCCTTCAAGGCCCCAGGGCCAGTGGAAACTACAGCCCAAACTGCAGAATCCTATATAAATGCATTCTACGGACATCTCCAGGAAAGCATGGATCATGCTATCCCAAACAAAATCAAGACCCAATCATCCAAAGGCAGGCGTCCAGTCTGGTGGACCCCTGCCATAAATAAACTGTACAACAGAAGGAGGAAGCTACTACATGATAGAGCAAAATCCCTAATAGGGAAGGCATCTCTGATCAGTACTAGCAAAAAATTACGATCCCTCATAAAATCCTCCAAGGCCAGCTTCGAGAGAAAAATTGCACAGGACACCAAAGACCAATCATAAGGCTTTTTTCAGTTATGTTAGAAACCTGGGATGCAACTCCCAGACTTGTTCTGAGTTGATTCTAAATGACAGAAAATACACTGAACCCACAGACATCGCCAATATCCTGGCAGACAGGTTCAGTGCAAACTTCTCCCCCCCAAAAGAGCAAGTATCTATCCCGGCAGAGGGCTGCCTCCCAAACATCTCAGATGCTCAGGTGAAGGCTGCCCTCTCCAAAGCAAAAAACACTGCTTCCATGGGACCAGATGGCGTCCCAGGTTGCATCCTACATGAACTACAAGAGGAACTAATCCCTCAAATAAAACAGCTATACAATCTCAGCCTCACTACAGGATATGTGCCCACAGAATGGCGTACAGCAACAGTGGTCCCACTCCACAAAGGTGGAGCCTCTACGGACCCTGGAAACTATCGCCCATAAGCCTGACTAGCTTAGTCTGCAAGGCTATGGAGAGGATCATCATGGAGCTCATAAACAAAGACATTGGGGACCTACAGACACTAGATCCTACCCAGTTCGGCTTTGTCAAGGGCAGATCCTGCCTTTTGAACCTGGTTGACTTCTTTGAAACCGTCACCAAAGCCATAGATGAAGGGAAGGTAGTCCACACAGCCTATCTGGACCTTGCAAAGGCATTTGACACAATACCCCACTCGGGCATCATAGATAAGCTATCCAGCTTAAATATAAACCCCTATGTCACAAGATGGGTCGCAAACTGGCTCAAAGACAGAACCCACAGAGTGAGAGTTGTGGAGCCATGTCAGACTCGAAACTGGTCACAAGTGGCATCCCACAGGGTTCTGTCCTGGGAACACTCTTGTTCGGAATATACTTTTCCCAGGTACAGGCAAACGTGGGAGGACTATGGCTCACCAAGTTCGCAGACGACTGCAAACTGGGTGCCATAATCAACTCTCCAGCTGACACAAACATCCTTCAAAAAGGTCTCACAGAGACAGATATCTGGTGCCAGCGCCATGGTTTAAAGCTAAATGCCAAAAAATGTATAGTCATACCCTTTGGCAAAAACAATGTGCCCACAAATTACCACATAGGCGGAAACCCATTAAGTACAGAGAAAGTTATTAGGGACCTGGGGACCCAAGTTGATAGCAATCTGTCCTTTGAAAACCACTTTGCCAAAGTGGTTAGAAAGACCTTCTACATAGCCCACCTCATCACGAAGGGTTTCACATCTAGATCAAGAGAGGTAATCGTGCCCCTTTATTCATCCCTCTTCAGGCCCATCATAGAATACAATGCCCCTTTTGGGATGTACCTTACCCGACACCTGCAGCAATTAGAAAGACCCCAAAAGTATCTCACCAAGAGGATCAAGGGTCTCAAACAGATGCCATATGCTGCTCGGTTACTCCAGCTCTACTCAGTTGCATACCGCCTACTTCGAGGCGATCTATGCCTGACATACAAAGCTATGTCAAATTCAGAATTAATGGACATGCTCCACCTCAGTAAATCTAAATCCCTTAGAGCCACACGCTCGAGGGACTTGAACCTCAGCACAGAAATAAATAGAACTTGCTGGAGGGACAGGTTCATAACCCAGAGGCTCCCTTCGCTCTGGAATAGAATTCCAGTTCATGTGAAGCAGAGCACTTCACTGAATCTCTTCAAGATGAATCTCGATAAGTGGATGGGGGATCGTAGGTTTGTCCCAGGGATTACTCCCGTGTCACTATTAGACAGAGACACAGTAAACTAAACCTTAAAAAGGGCACAGTATACTCAAATCAAGGGGTGGCGTAAGCCATACAGAATCGGGCTAGGCTTATAATTGCCCCAGGGCAGATAGCCTAGTATGAACCTATGAACCTATAAGAATCAAATAATTTATGTAATATTGCTTAGGTTATTATATGATATATAGCAATACATATGAAGTGTAATGTTTATGTTAATATAGTTTGATTATTTTTATATGAATGTGACTTTGCCTATGAAAGAAGTGATATTTCAATAAAGGTGTCTGAAAAAAATCAGAAGTGCCAGTGCTAGAAGATTATAGATGAGGAAACAGAGCAACAAAAATATTTAGAAAGACAGGTGTGGTAAAAGCAATACACAGTATCAGAGCAGACAAGGATCTATCATACAGTATTGCAAATAATAAACTTAATAAATCATCCCAGGCAGAAAAACTTAGAAGAAATGCAAATAAATATAAAGAAAAGTGCAAAATAAGCAATTCATTGATGACTCAAAAATATTTTACAGAGAATTTGGAAACAAAGCAAAAGGAACAGAAAAGCCACCAAAAAAAGAAGAAATAAACACATTTTGGAGAAATATTTATGAAGATCCTCTAGAACATACCAAAGGGGCTGAATGGATAGAAAAAATAAAAGAAACGTAAGGAGTTCACATGTATAGGATATGAGATGGGATTACTTAACAGCTATAGAAATTGAAACAAAATTAAGAAAAGCTCCTAAATGGAAAATCCCAGCCCAGATGCAGTACCTAACTTCTGGCTAAGAGTATTAATATCTTTACTCAAAGATTTACCCCTTAGTAAGAACTACTTATATGCACACCCTGAACAGACACCAGCCTGGTTAACACCAGGAAAAACGATACTCCTCCTTAAGAGTGAATCTGTAAGCCATCCTAAAAGCTATAGACCAATAAGTTGCCTTCTGATGATGTAAAATTATACACTGAAATTGATGTAAACAGAGTTTACAGTCATTTAGAAGTAAACTCAATCATTGCAATAGAACAATAGGGTAACAAAAGAAAGTCATATGAAACAAAGGATCATTTGTTGCTAAGTAAAGCTATAATAGAAGTCATATGGAACAAAGGATCATTTGCTGCTAAGTAAATCTATAACAGAGAATTGTAAAAAGGGGAAGAATCTAAGTATGGCATGGATAGATTACAAAAAAATGTAACAGCCTCCCACATTCATGGATAAAGGAGTGCTTACAAATGTGTAAGATGCATCATACATTGATCAGTTGCATTACAGTGACAAACCACTTTGCAGTTAAACCACAACAAAGGGCAAATTATTATCCCAGGGATAAAAAACATTTCAAACGTGGATTATTCCAGGGTAATTCTTTGTCACCGCTGTTGTTTTAGCCAAACGTTTTTGATCCTCGGCTCCCTTGCTGAATCCAGGTTTTCCCAAGGTGCTCACCCCACAGTGCACATAAAGTACATATTTTATTTATTTATTTGTTTATTTATTTAACATTTGTTTAGCGAGGCTGCCCGACTGGACTAGGAGACCTGGGGAGAAAAACTCAAAAGTACAATAAAAAGACAATTACCAAAAAAAAAAAAGTGTACATTCTGCTTAACAGCATAACACTGATCTACTATGGTTGAGAGGTAAGCAAACCTAATGGCAACCTTATTAACTTTAAATTTATAAGAGAAATATTTAAAATCTGTCCCTATTATTTGGCTCTGTCCAGCATACCTCTCAACTGTATAGATTTTTGCAGACTGTCCAGATTTTTGCCTCATATTTTTGGTCTTTTTCTCATAAAATTGTTGTTTTCTGGCAAATCACTGGCAGATCATTGAGGTTGAAGTCAGAAAATAATGACAGACAGTTGAATTTCATACTTCATACCCTTCAGAAAATTCATGCTAATGCAAAACCTGCATTTCTATCAACTTTCTAAGTTTGTGAGAGCAGTACTTAAAAGTGTCCCTATTTTGTGCCTTTGTACCCCCATTATTTTTGGCTTTGTCCAGATTTCTTGATCTAAGAGGATGAGAGATGTGTGTCCAGTGGTATGGTCCAGACTTACACAGACCTCATTGCTGCTGCTGCCAGGGATCAGTCTGTCTCTTCACTCACCCCCCCGTGACACACACACACACACACACACACACACACACACACACACACTTTTGCATTTATGCACGCATTCACTCACACACATCGCTCTCACTTTTTTCCGAACTCTCACACAGTCATAGTCACTCCCTCATTCATACCTGTATTTACTCACACATCACTCTTACTCTCCCAATCACACACACACAGTCACTTCCTCATTCATATCTGCATTCACTCACATATCCCTCTCACTCTTACTCTCCCAATCGCACACACAGTCACTTCCTCATTCATACCTGCATTCATTCACACATGGCTCTCACTGTCTGTTGCACCCATATGCCACACACCCACTTACGCATTCATTCATTCATACATTGCTCTCACTGTCCCGATCTCACACCCACATGCCACACACCCACTTATGCATTCATTCATACATCCCTCTCACTCTTCCGATCTCACACATACATACACAGTCACTTCCTCATTCATACCTGCATTCATTCACACATTGCTCTCACTCTCCCGATCTCATACATACACACACACAGCCACTTCCTCATTCATACCCACATTCATTCACACACACACACACACACACACACAGCCACTTCCTCATTCATACCTGCATTCATTCACGCATTGCTCTCACTCTCCCGATCACACACACAGCCACTTCTTCATTCATTCCTATAGTCACTCACACATCGCTCTCACCCTCCCGATTTCTCTCACACACACAGACTCTTTTGCTTTCATACATGCATTCACTCACACACACAGACAGACATACACACATTCATACAGGCATTCACTTACCTGACGGCCCGGTACTGGTGTGCGGCCCGGTGGTTGGGGACCGTTGCTATACTTGATGCCAGTTCTGCTAAAAAGCTACAGTGTAGGTCTAGACTTAGTTCACCACGAACTAATAAGCTTAGCTGCAAAATAAACCACAAACTGTTCGCGGTTTATTTTGCAGCTAAGCTTATTAGTTTGCGGTGCCCCTGTGAGGAAGCCACAGCTCCCCAGGGCGCCACAGTGCACACTTTGGGAACCCCTGCATTAAGCTGTTTATTTAATAGATTAGATATTTTTTAACACCTTTATTGAATTATTACTTGTGACATGAGCAAACTTACATTTATATAAAAGTAATCAAACCACATTAACAAGTTCACATTTACAAATACTATACATCACATATATTGTTGTATATAATATAATCAAACTAACATTATATAATGCACTTTATAAGCACTTACATGAGTGCATGGATCGTGTTATCCCTAACAGAACCAAGATGCTATCCACCAAAAAAAAGGAAGCCGATCTGGTGGTCCCCTGCCATAAACAAACTGTACAACAGAAGAAAGAAACTGTTGCAAAAAAGAGTAAAATCCCATGATTGGAGGAACACCCTGGTCAGCCTCAGTAAGAAGCTGAGATCCCTCATAAAATCCTCCAAAGCTAGTTACGAAAACAAAATTGCCACTGATTCTAAAGACAACCACAAAGCATTCTATAGCTATGTCAAGAATCTCAATGGCAACATTCAGATCTGCTCTGAGTTACAGCACAATGGCACTAAATATACAGAACCAACTGATATTGCCAACATCCTGGCAGATAGGTTCAGTGCTAACTTTACCCCCCTCTCACCCCCTAAAGGGCCCATCTCTATACCGGATGAATGCAAAGTTCCTGTTATCATGGCTGCACAGGTAAAAACCACACTCTCCAAAGCCAAGAACACAGCATCCATGGGACCTGACAACATTCCAGGTTGTATTCCACATGAACTGCAGAATGAACTGGCACACCACCTAAGCACCATGTTCAATCATAGCCTCACCTCAGGCTTTGTGCCCACTGAATGGCACACAGTGACGGTTATCCAACTCCACAAAGGGAGAGCCACCATGGACCCCGGGAACTACCGCCCCATTAGTCTAACGAGCCTGGTCTGCAAGGCTATGGAACGTATCATCATGGATCTTATACACAAAGACATTGGTAATCTCCAAACTCTGGACCCCACCCAGTTCAGGTTTCTAAAAGGCAGATCATGTCTCCTAAACCTGATAGACTTCTTTGAAGCAGTCACCAAAGCCGTAGATGAGGGTAAGGTGGTTCACACAGCTTATCTAGATCTCACCAAGGTTTTTGACACCATCCCCCACTCTGGAATTATAGATAAACTCACTAAACTAGGTATAAATCCCTATGTCACAAGATGGGACCCACAATGTGAAAGTAGCAGACTCCAAATCCGACTTCAGACCAGTGAGAAGTGAAGTACCACAGGGTTCAGTCCTGGGTCATCTCCTGTTTGGTATCTACTTTTCTGAAGTACAGGCTAACACAAAAGGTCTTTGGCTAACGAAGTTTGCAGATGACTGCAAACTAGGAGCCATAATCAAAACTCCTAACAATGTGGACATCCTACAAAAGGGCCTCACGGAGACAGATGCCTGGTGTCAAAGCCATGGTGTCTAGCTCAATGCCAAAAAGTGCATTGTCATCCCCTTTGGTAAAAACTCTGTACCCATGAGCTACCACATAGGTGGTAGTCTACTTAACACCGAAAGTGTGTTAAGAGACCTTGGACACAGGTGGACAGTAGTCTCTCCTTCAATAATCACATCACCACAGTAGTCAGGAAATCCTTCTATGTGACACACTTCATCACAAAATGTTTCTCATCCAGGAAAAAAGAGGTCATTGTTCCCCTCTACTCGTCACTCATTAGACCCATTATAGAGTACAACGCCCCATTTAGTATGTACCTCACACAACAGCTACAACAACTGAAAAGGCCATGGAAATACCTCACAAAGAGGATTACCGGCCTCAAACAGATGCCCTACAGACTGTCTAACAAAACTCCAGCTTTACTCCGTCGCGTATCGCCTACTCAGAGGTGATCTCTGCCTAACATACAAAGCTATGTCAAACCCAGAGCTGTTGCACATGCTCCACTTAAAGAAATCTCAATTCCTCTGAGCTACATGCTCTAGGGACCTAAACCTTGTTACTACAATAAACAGAACATGCTGGAGGGATAGATTCCTGTCTCAGAGACTTCCCATACTCTGGAACAAACTACCTATCTATATCAAACAAAGCTCCTCATTAGCACTCTTCAAGAAAAATTTTCTTGGGTGGCGAATGCCAGGGTACCTTTTTGGCTAGACTTATATAGGCCCTAGGGCCAATAGCCTAGTACCTACCTATGAACCTATAAATTGTTCAGTTCCCGCAGTCTTAACAGATTAGGTCTTGGTTACAGTTTGGCTCACAGAAAACAATCTTGCTTAAAGATTTTTCATATAGTTTTTGTGAATGACTTAAAACTATATTTCATCAGATGAGGAATTGAAAGCACAACTGCAAGTGGTTAAAACTTTCTCAGATGATATAAGAATATAATTTGGTCTAGAGAAATGTGCAAAAGCAATGTATAAAGCAGGAAATTTGCAGTACCAAGAATATATCAGTTTAGGGCAGAAATGTGATATAAAGAAATTGGAGTAGGAGGCAGTGTATAAATATTTGGGAACTGACGAAGGATTGACAATAAAACATGAACAAATGCAAATAAAATTTAGTAAGGAATACTTCAGAAGACTAAAGCTAATATTGAAAGCAGCATTGACCTCTAAGAATAAAGCTATAAACCAATTTGCTCTTCCTGTTCTAACTTACAGTTTTGGTTGATTGACTGGCCCCAAAAGGTACTGGATCAGTTGGACAAGAAACAAGAAAATGCTTCACACTTATCAAGTGATATAAAAAAAAATCAGAGTATACCAAGAGTATGTGTTCCACACTCAGGAGGCGGTATCAGCCTCCTCTAAATTGATTACCTATATAGATCTGCAGACACGGGACTGCAATACACATCTGCTGACTTCATCAGATCTAAACATACTGACAGTTTTAAAATGCGAAAAGAGAAAGTCTAAGATGACCTCTTTGCTTAGTTTAGCAGAAGCTGTCCAGTGTCAAGCAGGAATGAAACCACACCAGAAGTAGACAAAAATCAGATAGCAACCTAATGTGCCAAAAAACAAAAGAAAGAGTATAAGGAGAAGGATCAGATATGAAGGAAAGAAATGTGCAAAAGCCAAAAATATAGTGACAAGTATAGAGATTTCCTGAAACAACTTCATGTTGATTAGAATTTGACACAGGAATATTTAAGGAGAGGTAAGATGAAACCAAAAGATGAAAGGTTAATAATGGCAGCCAGAATAGTGAACAACATACAAGTTGGTTTACAAAGTGCATTGGACATGAGAGGAAAAGACAAATGTAGATTCTGTAAAAAAGATTTGGAACAGTCGCACATCTTGTTGCTGGGTATGATACACTCATGGCAGAGGGCTTGTACACTGAAAGGCACAATAATGTGGCAAGGCTTTCGCGCAGAGGATTGTGAAAACAATACAGTGTAGAAGTTGCCTTGAAAACATGGAGCCACAACAGACCCCGGGAACTATCACCCCTTAAGCCTGACTAGCTTGGTCTGCAAAGCTATGGACCGCATCATCATGGATCTCATTAACAGAGACATTGCGAACCTCCAAACACTGGACCCTACCCAGTTCGGCTTTGTTAAGGGCAGATCATGCCTCCTAAACCTGATGGACTTCTTTGAGACAGTTACCAAGGCTGTAGATGAGGGAAAGGTGGTCCACACAGCCTACCTAGACCTCGCAAAGGCCTTCGACACCACTCCCCATTCTGGTATTATAGACAAGCTCACCAACCTGAACATAAACCCTTGCATCACAAGATGGGTTGCCAACTGGCTCACGGACAGAACCCACATGGTAAGAGTTGCAGGAGCTAGGTCTGACTCTAAACCGGTTACAAGTGGTGTTCCCCAGGGGTCAGTCCTAGGAAACCTCCTGTTCGGCATATACTTCTCAGAGGTACAGGCAAGCACAGGAGGACTATGGCTGACCAAGTTCGCAAATGACTGCAAACTAGGGGCTATAATTGACTCTCTGGCTGACACAGACTTCCTCCAAATGGGGTGTCACTGAGACAGCTACCTGGTGTCAAAACCATGGCCTCAAGCTAAAAGCCAAAAAGTGTATAGTCATCCCCTTTGGAAAAAAACAAAGTACCCACAAATTACCACATAGGTGGTAGCCCCCTAAATACAGAAGACAAAATAAGGGATCTGGGGACCCAAGTAGATAAAAATCTCTCCTTTGATAATCGCATTGCCAAAGTGGTTAGAAAATCCTTCTATGTGGCCCACCTAATCACAAAAGCTTTTGCATCCAGATCAAAAGAGGCCATTGTGGCCCTCTACACATCACTCATCAGACCCATCATAGAGTACAATGCCCCATTTGGGATGTACCTTACAAGACATCTGCAACAGCTGGAAAGACCACAGAAGTACCTCACCAAGAGGATCACTAGCCTCAAACAGCTTCCCTATGCGGCTTGACTGAAAAAACTCCAGCTGTACTCGGTTGCATACCGCCTACTCAGAGGTGATCTCTGCCTGACATACAAGGCCATGTCCAACTCAGAATTGATGGACATGCTCCACCTAAAGAAAACCATATCCCCTCGAGCCACATGCTCTAGGGATCTAAACCTCACCACAACAATAAATAGGACATGCTGGAAGGATAGATTCCTGTCCCAGAGACTTTCCATGCTCTGGAACAAGATTCCAATCTACATTAGGCAGAGCTCCTCACTAATACTCTTCAAGAGAAACCCTGGCGAATGGATGGGAAACAGGAAGTTTACCCCGGGGATCACTTCAGTGACTCGGCTGAACAGAGGCACTGGGAACTAATCTAAGGGGGTGGCAAAAGCCAACACATTCCGGCTAGACTTATAAATGCCTTTGGGCAGATAGCCTAGTACCTACCTATGAACCTATTATAGAGAACGTAGTATACATCACAGGGCATCACCCATTACCAATGGTTCAAAACGTTGTTGTGTCTTTCGGCTTTTCCTGGTTAGGGGTCGCCACAGCGGGACTCTGGTCTGCTAATGATTGGCAGTTGATTTTTACGTGCTGAATTGCCAGCCCTGACGCACAACCTTCAACAAAGGTATGCCCATTCATGCATGTCTCCATGCAGAAGACGCTTTAGCTGAGAGTTGAACCAGACAGCGTCTTACTGTGAGGCGACAACGCTACCGCAGCACCATGCGAGAAAACCAGATATAGTAGTACATGAAAAAAAGACAAAAGTAGCTTTGGTCATTGAAATTGCTACAACTACTGATTACAGTGTCTCAAGTGCAGAGAGATACAAAGTCATATGAATTGCATAAGGTGCCAGTTCTATGCAGATTGAGGGTGCTACTAAGAGCACTTTTGGGTAACATCAAAAATTTAAACAATACTAATTTCATGAACTTTAACTATGCCCTGACTTAGGAATGGGGTCCATTCATGTCATGGTATTAGAAACCCAAAAGACTTGGAGAAATTAAACTGGGGTAAATATGGTATATATATATATATATATATATATATATATATATATATATATATATATATATATATACATTTATTTATTTATTTATTAACTTTTACTTTTGAAATCTATATGTTTCATTGTCATAGTACTCTGTAAATATTCTTGTATGTGTATACTAATTTCTTAGTTAATATTATGTTTGTACTGTGGGCTGTTATTAAGTAAGTCTTGTAAATCTGGAGTTGTTTTCAGCAGACGTCCAGTTAAACAGGCTCTACTGAACTGGACCTCATGGTTAACAAACAAATAAATGAAACTGTTGGTGTTAACTCCATGGAACATTATAGGCTAAACTTCAGATATTTCTGTGCAATGCTATTTTTTACAAATAGCCTGCAGAGGGCAGTCTAACATAGTTTAGGTACGCACGTGGATTTTGATTGCCAGTAAGCATGTAAAGCACCAACACTGTGAACAAGCATGCATTGCAATGGCAATTGAGGGTTCCAGTTTATGTGCAAATGCACTGAAACAACAGCATTAATAGGTTATGAAATTTGGCAGTGTAGGAGTTCTGCTGTGGCAGTGTAGGAGTTCTGCTGTGGCGACCCCTAACCGGGAAAAGCCGAAAAGACAAACATGCTATGAACCCTAGCAGACTACAGATACCTAAATTATTTCTTTTCAAAATAATGCCTACAAGCAATAACTAAACTATAAAGTATTAAATAGTTGGGTATTTTATCTCACACAGCACAGCAAAGGTTGGACACAGCCAGATACTGGCCTATTGTTGGAGGGCTCATTTTGCTAGTGCCATTTGTAGAAAGCAATCAACTTTTTATTAATGTTGTTGGGATGTGCAAGAAGGGTCAGCACATTTAAACTGATAAATATTTACTAGAGTGAGCTAAGTAAATGAAGGACATTAAAACAATTAAAACCCCTTTGCTAAGGTAAGTTTCCTTAGTAAGCTGGGGCATCTAGGAGAAAGACTGCAACGCCAGGCATTGTACTGTAGTTATTTTTCCTGCCGTTTTCTCCCAATTATATATCATTGCTTGCAGGAACAGTCACACGCATTCAAACTATTTAAGGACTCTATTATGGTAAAATAACTTGAGTAGTCTTTTTCATTTAGTAGCAGTATATGGGAATCTAGCAAAGTACACAACTGATATGTAGGTTAGATAATTATGTTGCCACTTTATTTTCAACATAGCACATAACTGTTGTTGCATGTATTGCAAGTTGGCAGGTATACAAGTGTTGGTGAGCAGTGAAGCAGACAGGGCAATAAAGCAGTTGTCTGACCAAGCATTCTGAGTACCATTAAAACAATCCCAAAAGACTAGCAAAGCAAGTCCCTGTGCTGTTATAGTAACACAGTGTACTGCACACTGGCAAAAGCTAGTGAAGATGAAGTTTAACTGTAAAGCTGTACACATCAGCTACTTAGTGACTTTAAGCCATATTTTCAGAGTCTTTCACAGTATCCCTCTATCAAACAACAGAAAATTCCTCCCCATATACAATTGTTAATGATGGTAATGATGTACTGTATAGAAACAGTGTCACCCCTGAGTCAGACAGGTGTGTGTACGCACACACACACACACACACACACACACACACACACACACACACACACACACTTGAAATGATAAAGCTTTGGTATAATGCATTATTCTTTTATCTCTTCTCTTATTTTACTGATATGTGGTCAAATACATGTATTGACTATTACTATTCTGCATTTAACTTGCCCCCAGATGGAAACAGTACAAAACAGTTTAAACATTTTAAGTGCATAACATGTTCAGACTTGCTTGGACCTCATTTAGAACAGTCACCCTCAGTGAGGCTGGCTTTACAGTTTGAGGAATTATGTATTAAATATAGTACCACAACATTACAGTATGCACAAAAACACTGTAGACTGCACAGTTCTGTGTACAAACAGGTCTACCTGATAAGACCGACAAGCGAAAACATGGACAACAAGATCACGGACACCACAAAACCGAAAGTTCAAAAACACGAAGGTTCACATGCCCGACAAAGCACAATCCCGACAGTTAACAAAACAAATTCGCTGTTCTGAAAAACAAACACACACAACACAAGCACACCAAAAACCTTACAAACCTACACTAAACCTTACATACACAACTATCTATGCACTAACCTTAACCCAAACCCTAACCCTAAAGTCCGTCAATATCACACACTTACCTTACCTGCACCCTAACCCTAAAGTCTATCATTATCACACACTTACCTTACCTGCACCCTAACCCTAAAGTCCGTCACTATAGCACACTTACCTTACCCGCATCCTAACCCTAAAGTCTGTCACTATCGCACACTTACACACAGTCAAGCTTGCTTTTCATGTCGGTGTTTTCGGCGTCGGGATTTCAAACTGTCAGGTATTTCTGTTGTCAGTCTTCTGGTGTCGGTGATCTCATTGTCGTTGTTTTTGCTTGTCGGTCTTATCAGGTAGACCCATACAAACATGGCCACCAGGGATGTAGTCCCATAGTAATACTGCATGTGACATCACAGTATGAGACTTTTCTGCCAAAGTAAGGGTACCAAACATGGGGAGAAGGTAACATTTGGTGTGTCACTTAGTTCTTCTTGTTGATTTGATGATGTATATTCATGCTGCCTAGTTTATTAAAGGCACTCACCTCACCTTATTCGTAAGATGTTTATTAATTTCGAGCAATGTGCTTGTTTGTGTTCAGTAGTGAAACAAGATTTGTTTTTGAACATTTTATTAATTCTAGGCAGGGTGCCTCTTTATGCTCAGCAGTGAAACAGGTTTGTTCCTGAATGCTTTATTAATTCTGTGTAGGTTCTGCCTTGTACTCAGTAGGGAAAGGAGCTGCAGTGAGCAAGATCAAGAGTGTTGTGTCATGTAAGTAGATATTGGATGAAGATAAGTAACTAATTTTTTGGTTTGAACTTAGATCACTGGCTTGTTTTAAAAATCTTGATTCTTTTGGGAAATATGGATACATGGAGTGGAAGGGACTGACATTTCTATCAAAGAGAGCAAAGTGTGCATTCCAAATATATATTTTAATTCTTCAAGGGAAACATGGGTATGCACATTGGACTGGATTAGGTTTTGTACTGGACAGAGTGAAATGTATATTCTAGATACAAATCTGGATTCTTTAATAAAAATACGGCTATATAAATTGGAAAGGATTGGGGCTTCATCCTGAGTTGGTGGTCTGAGAGTTTTAATATGTATACTTTCCCAGCACATTTAAAAGTATACACTCACAGATACCATGCTGTTTACTGCATGTTGATATACAGAGTAGACGTATATTAAAGTCTAAAGACAATAGTATGACATTTTACTTAGGAGCCTAGTGTGTGCTCAGCCTTTTGGTAGATTTTTTTGGCTTGACCTGAAGAAAACAATGCACCGCTTATCTTAACTGAGGATCAGAATGGGATACAAGATAGCAGACTATGTGGAAATCCCCTGACAAATAATCTAAGATTTAAGGCACAGCACAGGTTTAGTGCATTCATAACACAGTAATGTTATAGGATTCTGCTGTCATCTGTAACTGTAACAAACCATAATATGCCTTCTTTTTTGCATTGATTTCATCATAGTCAGGAAGTGGTTGTGCTGTAAGGGATAATGGATTGTTACCTAGGCTACAGATGTATATTACATATTCACCCAATTATGTTATACAATAACGATCTACCCTCAGTTGGTTGACTAACATGAATGTTGATATCCTGAAGGTAAACCACTCTACATCGAAAAAGGAAACATCGACTTCCTAGTATGCATACGTT
The DNA here is from genome assembly GCF_019279795.1 of Protopterus annectens. Classification (NCBI taxonomy): domain Eukaryota; kingdom Metazoa; phylum Chordata; order Ceratodontiformes; family Protopteridae; genus Protopterus; species Protopterus annectens. The sequence continues at coordinate 971,402,540 of NC_056743.1, forward strand.
TAGGTTGCTTCTCTGCACGTGCAAATATTACTTAAAAAAAACAACCCACCCCACCCCTTGATAATTAGATATACTAACTCTGATATCACACAATCTCCTGTGAAAGGAAATACTCCTCTACCCAGGGATTGTCAATCTTGCACACCTGGTTGACCGTATAGTCGACTAAATACAGTCAATTAAATGGATGTCGACCAAACCAACAGAACCCATGATCATAATCCAGCTAAAAGAAGACTTACAAATCAGGTTGTAGTTCCTAGACCTTATAGCTAGAGAGCTATCAGCCTTTTGCTTATTAAAGAATATTATCAACTGCATATAAGAAAATGTACAAGCACATTTTCAAGAAAAGTATGGGGATCTGTTAGGGTTTCATTTATGAGGTGGCAGTTATAAAGCCTTAATTTCTGGGAAGATATAAGGCTTATGCCTCCTGTTCATTTGTAGTATAGAAAATGGAGCTTCCTTTCATGATCTATAGTCTCATTTTGAAAGACTAGTAATTTAGGTTTGGATAGAATTCAAAGGCTAGAGGAAGACACAATGGCTTTAATAGAAATATTTGATATTAGAGCTTAATAATGGCTTATTAAAATTATAGTAAAATATATAACAGAAAAGAGTCTACTAGTGCCTTTATGAGGTAAAAGAATTAAATAGTAATGGACAGATAATTGTAGTCCAGTAGTTTACAAGAACATGGAAGACAGTGTAGACCATATAATTAAATAACAGCCACAGATGACTGCTGAAGAGTTTAGAAAATTTGGGGGGATGTATATAATTCTGCTCAATAATTTTATGATCAGTCATAGATTTATTAAATCATTAAGCTGACCCCATTTATTTTTAACAGCTTTTTATTTAATTATCAGTCAAGACATAGGGAAACCTTTATATAAAAGAAAACAAACCATAAAATGCATTCCCATCATCATTACATAAATTCTTTTGTATATTTATCATCAGTTTAACATTACATGACTTTATCAATTCCTGCCTTCCCTTAAACCTCACTCCTCCTCTTCCAAAACATTATTCTGCATGCATTGTTCCAAATATTTCCATTTTTCCATGTAATTTGCTCCTACATTTTTCTAAAGATCCCACTTCTAGTTCTTTTATCTCTGTTACAATATTCAGTACTTCAAATATAGTTGACTTAGACTTTAATTTCCATTTTCTAGTAGTTGCTTTTTTGGCAGCCACCAGAATTTAACTTGACAAGGCTTTACTATGTACAGGCAATTCTGTTCCTGTATCCCAGCTCAAAAAAGCATTTCCTTAGTTATACCCATTTGCTCACCCAATATTTCTGACAAAGTACTCTGTTGGGAATTTTTAAAGTCTTCCAACTCATTACACCAAAAGCATATGTTCCCTTCTTTGGAGTCTGCTTGGGGTATAAAATACTTATGTAAACACCTCCAAGCAAAAATCCTAAATCTTCTAGACTTTGTTGCATATTTGGGAGCCATACATATGTCCTTCCATTGTTTCCTTGTGAATTGCTATCCAGTCTCTCTTCCCAATCTTTTCCAACCTCCTCTGATTGATTTCTATAGTTAAAATGCAATATTTTATATGCCCTACTAATTATCCCATTTTTAACAGTAGCTTCTATTCTAGATTGAATTAAAAACCCTCCCAGAGCAGGCCTTTCACTTAATATTCCCCAACCCTTTCTCTTTGCCTATACTCAGATATCAATCCCTGATAGGGAAGGCAGTCTCTAGCCTTCAGTCCAAATGTCTTCTTGGCTTCTCGCCATTCTATTTCCTTTTGCCTTCTAGATATTTGCTGCCTATACCTTGACTCCTTTGCCAGTTTTCACCAGTAAATTCCAGCCCCCTCTTGCCTGTTCTGTGTACCCTTGATTGCAGTCATCCCTATCAGCAAAATTTCCTTTCTCCATTATTGTGTTAGCTGTGTTCCTAGAATACTTTCTGCTACTTTATGAATATAATAGTCTGTGTGGCTGTTGTTATTCTCCTTAAGGATCTTCAGCCAAAATCCCACTCTCTCCTTATTTCTTAACCCCCCCTGCTTCACTGTTATCTCTTTCAACTTTAAATTATAGCTTTTATGTTATTGTGTTATATGTGTTATGTATATTGAGCCATAACTGTGTAGCTCTAAACTATCCCTTCAAATTAGGTAATCCTAGTTCACATTGTCCTATTGGAAGGATCAACTTATCCCACTTGCTTTTTCCTCTCCTAGATAAAAACCTTCAACTCTGTACTAATTACTGTCCACAGCTTCTCCTCTGGTTGATAAAATTATGCCTGACCTGTACATAAAACTAAAGGGACTAAAACATTTTCACTGGTTGTATCTTGATATCCATAAACAACAGCTTTCAGTTTCTGTTTTTGTATTATCTTTTTAGTCTTGTCCCACGTATCCTTCACGGCCATAAAAGAACCCTTTTTTAATCCATACTCCTAAATACTTAATTTTTATTGTGTCCCCATAAATATGGGTATTGCTGGACAAATTCATGTGTGGGCACATAGTTTACAGCTATAGCCTTTGTTTTATCTTCATTAATTTTATATCCTAAAGAGCTCTGAAACTGCCTCAAGATGTTCCGCAACACTGAGATATCATTTTCTGTTTTTATCAGTTTTAAAGTTTTATCATCTGCAGATAAAGCCAACTTTTCTTGATTACCATATTAATTATATCCTTGAATTTCTGAGTCCCTTATTTCATTTGCCAATAGTTCTAAATATAAAGGAAATAACAAAGAAAGAGGACATAACTGTTTGGTTCCTCTGTTCAGACACAACTTATCAGAGAGGAACCCTCCCACTTTAATTTTTGCCTCTGACTCTCATATTTCCTCTTAATTCCTTTTTCAGCCCTAGACCCGCCTTCCCCTGAAATTACTACTACTGTAATACCAGTTCCTGGCCACTAGGTGGCACCCTCACATAGTCTCTAGCGTTCACCCATCCCAAACCCCTAGGAAATTCCACTCTTAGCAGACTACTGTCCTCACCTGTTACTAATCTCCTTCCACACCTCCTGCTTTACTGTACTCTCCCACTATTATCCTTGAAAATCTGCTTCTCTAATTATTTTTTCTCTCTTCCACTTCCTTAGCTTAACTTACCTTATCAGTCAACATTCTAGTGATTGTTCTTCTGCTACACTCACTTGTCTCTACCCGCTCCGTTCGCCCTGCGGGCTCACTCCGCTCTCCTCCCTACCCCCAAATCCCACCCACCCCCAGGAGTCCTACCTTTATACTTCCTAGCCATACCTCATCCTCGTCCTGTTACTCTCTAACCACACCCCTTCCTCTTCCCATTACTCCCTAACCACACCCCTTCCTCTTCCCATTACTCTCTAATCATACCTCATAATCCTACCATTTCCTCTTCAAAGACACTCTTCCCACTATCTTTTCTCCCTACACACTCTCCTGTCACCAAACTCCACTAATATTAACCTCTCACTACCCTCCTCCTATCACACCACACTCTACTCACTCTCTCATCTGCCCACTATAGATTTCTATTTTCTACCTACAAAGAAACACTATCTATTCATATAATGAATAAACAATCCATCCCATCCTTTATCACACTCTTATTCACACTCTCACTACTACCTCCTTTAATCCTCACACATCTATTCACTTCTTTTGAAAACCCACTAGACCCAAACCAAAACTATCCCAAAAAAGAAACCAACTCTCCAAACTCACCTTTATATTTTATTCATGCTAATATAACATCCTCATCTAACTGCATACTTCCTAAATATCATAGAACACTACACACAAAATACAACAATCTAACCCCCCAAAAATGTCTATCTCTATACAGCAGACTCCCCAACCCATATTATCTAAGCATGCTACTCTCTTTAAAGGATGGTGACATCCTCCCTAACCCAGGCCCCCTAACAACTCCTATCTCTCTCATCAACCTCAAAGAATCAACTACCCAAGCCCTTTCTAAACCATTTAACTCCCTTTTAATTGCTCATCTTAATATACACAGTATAAACAATAAAGTTACTCAACTCCAAGCTCTAACTGAAATTTATTCCTTTGATATTCTCTGCTTAACAGAAACCTGGTTAAAACCAGCAACCAAAGATAATGAAATCATCCCACCTGGATATAATATCCTGAGACTAGACCGAACATCCAAGAAAGGTGGAGGGGTTGCTATCCTATATAAACCTAGCTTACAATTAACCACTCATAACTGCAAACCACCTTTAGACTCCAGTGCAGAAATTCTTATATCCAAACTTCTTCTTAACAATTCCAAATCCATCTATAGTATCTGTATATATCTACCTCCTGGTAATAACACAGCAACTATGGAAAATATACTTTGCTGGCTTTCCCAAAACCTGCCTCAAGAAACCATTATCCTAGGTGACACAAATATTGACTGGACCTGCTTCTGCAGCAGACTCCCCACAAACCATATTAACCTATATGGGTATTCCCAAGCCATTACCTCCCCCACCAGAATAAATAAATCTACCAAGAAATCAAGCTTATTAGACTGGATTCTCATTAACCATCATCCTCACATTTATGACTCAGGAACCCTCTCTGATGATTTAAGTGACCACTCTCTTACCTGTATCATCAGACATAAAATCAACTTTCCCTCCCCAACATCCGTTAAAAACATCAGGTCTAAAAAGTACTTTAACCCTGAACTTTTCCAGATGGAACTAAGAGCATGCAACTGGTCACCCTTACAAAACCTTCCTTTAGATGAAGCCGTTAGTTACTTTAACTCCAACTTCCTTGCCATCCTCAACCACCATTCCCCATCCAGACTAATTAGAATTAAAACCAAACATGCTCCATGGCTCTCGAAAGAAACCAAACATAAAATCAATATGAGAAACAAACATTGGGCAAAATGGAGGAAAACTAAAAACCCTATAGACCAACAAAAATTTAGACAACTAAGAAATGAAACTAAGAAAGCTATATTATCTGACAAAAAAACTACTACCTGCAATCCCAACAAGCTAGTCAAAACAAGCCGCAGAAATGTTGGTCTAGTATCAACCAACTACTCCATCCAGGGCAGTCCACTACTCCAAACCCTCAAAACACTGAAGACAAAACACCAATGAATATAGCTAATGCTTTTAATACCTTTTTTTACTGATGCTGTACAAACACTAGCTAGTCAACTATCACCTAATAACTTCACTCTACTTTCCAATGAATCAACCTCACCCCCTACTTTTCACTTTCAACCCATCCCAACATCTTATATTCTAACCCTTCTACAGAAACTAAAACCATGCTCCCCCTCAGCAGACCAGCTACCTGCTGAATTCCTACAACACTCCGCCAAAGCTATTGCCTATCCCATTTCTATCCTGATCAATAGAACTATTACTGAAAGTTATATCCCCAGTTTATGGAAAATTTCCCATATTATCCCCCTCCACAAAGGAGGTCAATCCACTGAACTCTCCAATTACTGCCCCATTGCCCTCCTCTCACCTCTGGCAAAAATCATGGAACAATGCATTCACAGACAATTACTTGACCATCTAACACAAAATAACTTACTAGCCAACTGTCAGCATGGTTTTAGACCTTCACATAGCACTACTACTGCCCTTCTTTCCTTCACAGATTGTATCAACAAAAGCATAATCTAAACAAACTCTCTTCAGCCCTATTTATTGACCTGTCTAAAGCTTTTTACATGGTAAATCACCAAATTCTCATCATAATACTGAAATCCCTGTCACTTGATACATCCTGCATAAAATGGTTCCAGTCCTACCTTGATAAAAGACAACAGGCTGTACTTTGGCACAAGTCTCTCTCTACTCACCTGCCCGTCAACCTGGGTGTCCCTCAAGGGTCCATCCTTGGACCTCTACTTTTTTCCATATTCATCAATGACCTTCACCTTGCCATCCCCCAAGCTACATGCATACAATATGCGGATGACTCTACACTGATATGCTCTGCCCCCTGCTGTCTGGAACTTCTCTATCTTACCCAACAAGTATTTAACACAGTTGAGCAATGGTTCACACATAGATGCCTTCTCCTAAACCCCAAAAAGACTAAACTCCTCCTTTTCTCTCCTACTAAGAAGTCCCCCCAATGGATTTCTCAGTTAACTCTACCAATAAAACTACTATATCCCCTGAACCAACCACCAAACTATTAGGTGTCACCATTGACAATAATCTGAACTTTGACATCCATATTAACAACACTATAAAAACTGTCAACAAAAAGCTAGGCTCTCTCTATAGGATAAAATCCTTTCTCCTACCTTCAGCTCGAACCACAATAGCACACACTCATCTAATATCTTCTCTTCTTTATGCCTCAGCTATTTTTACTAACCTATCTAAAAATAAAAAGTAAAAAACCTGTACGCTATGCCAAAGTCCCGGTAAGCTTCAAAGCACAAACAACTCCAAATGAAAAGCAATTTCTCTAATGGGAATATCTTCGTTTGGCCAAGATATAACCAGGCACAAACGGATACTAACAAACGGATACCAAGGAAGTCAGTAACGCATCCTGCTGCTGGGGGGCGTGACAATGATCTACGTGGAAAAAGCGTGACTAACTCTGCAGGAAACACTACAGAATTGCTTCCGCTCGCACTAGATGCACAGAGTGTGAGCAGTGATGAGGGGAACAGTGGCAATGGCCAAGCTACACATGGATTAAATGTTGTGTCGGCAGGAAGTACATTGACTGTCCAAGATGTATCTGCAAGCTCTGCTTTGATAGAGAGTACTAGTTCCGATGAGGTGACCTTATTACCGACGGCTTCCACAACTACAAACTCCATGGTCAATGAAAATACTGCATATGCCTCTGGAGCATGACCAAAGGTAGCCCAAGTGCATGAGGGTTTTTTGGACAGGCTACCAGCTGCAGTAAGGGAGAAAGGAGTATGGAAGAGATCTTTAAGCGACGACAGGGACCTGGACAAGAGAAGAAAGATTCTCTATTGACTACTCATATCAGTACTGGTATTGTTTACAACTTATCTTCTTATACGCTAAATAGAGATGAATTGACAGTACTGAACAAAGGCTTCACCTTTGTACCCAGTAGGGTTTGTTCATACAATGAAATTATTATGGACTTGATGTTGTTTTGTCGCAATGTCATGTTGAAGGTAATGTTTGGTAATACTGAAAACAATGTTGCTTTTCCTAAAAAAACGAGCAGCTTTGTGCCACCTTTTACACCCACACTGAATCTTTTTATGAATGGTTGTGAGAGGGATTTAATTAAATACTTTTCAGATGGTAATTTTACCAGATATTATAATCTAACTATACCACAGAAAATGGCTTTACAATGTTTGATGAATAACAAAGACCTAACTATTAAAGGGGCTGACAAGGGAGGTGCAGTGGTTGTTTTAGACACTGCATGGTATAATGAGAAAGTAAAAAACATGTTAACAGATGACACTTATTTGGAGATTAATCCCCTAGGTGTTAGATTGGTCATTGATAAGGTGCACCAGCGTTTAGGGTCTTTATTGAATGATATGAGGATCACACCTGACATACATGAGTTTTTACGGGTGGACAAACCAGTCACACCAGTATTCAAGGCTTTGCCTAAAATACACAAATCCCTAAGTAACCTACCCCTGCGACCTATAGTGTCTGGCAGGGGTTGGGTCACTGAGAATATATCAATATGGTTGGAAGCCACTCTTAAACCATATATGGAACGGATAGATAACATACTAGTGGATACAGGACATTTTCTGAGGATTCTGGGGGGTATAGTTAGACCCAATGGAATGGATGGACTGTTAATGATTACATTGGATGTTAACAGTTTATTCACTGTCATCCCGAATGATTATGGTACAACAGCAGTGGGTGAGCTTCTTGCAAAGCAAGATGTGGATTCACATAAAATTGAGTTAGTGAAGGATTTGCTGACACTTGTCTTGGAAAATAATGTGTTTATAGGAGCAGGCTCGATATACAGACAAGCACAGGGGGTAGCCATGGGCACCCCCTGTGCCAACACCTACGCCAATCTGGTTCTCTCCAACTGGGAATCCTCCACAATTTTGAATAACGAAGTATGGAAGGGCTACATAAGTATGTATGCCCGTTTTGTGGACGATATTTTTATTTTATGGAATGGAGACTGTAATTTATTTGACCACTTTCTTTCCTACATCCACTCCACCACCACATTCTTGAAATTTACTGCCACAGCATCCTATACTCATATAGAGTTTTTGGATGTTTGTGTAGAACAGACACAGGAAGGTTTTGTTTCTAGTTTGTATAGGAAAGAGTGTTGGCAAAACACTTTGCTGTCCTACGATAGCATGCACCCCCGACATATTTTTCCAAATATTGTAAAGGGGCAGGTCAGCCGTATATCCAGGGTGAGTGCTATGGATACACAATTTGATGAAGAGTTGGATAAACTAGACAAATGTTTTAAGGATAGAGGCTACAATGAAAGACTGGTACATTGTGTTATTGATGATAGTGTTAAATTAAGACGGACTAGATATAAGCCCTGGTTAAAGAGAACATATGGAGGGGAATCGTCAATTGATAATAATGCATGCGTGCAAATGGGTTCCAAACTGATGTTCACATATGGCAGCAATATAAAAGACATCAATAGGATTGTACAAAACAATTGGAATATTTTAACCAGTGATATTGGACTAAGGGACATTGTTGACAATAGTCCCAGATTCCGATATAGGAGAAATAGGAATCTTAATGATCTATTGTGTAAGGAAAAGATGAGTGGTCAAGGTGGATCTCTGAAGTTCACTGCAGGGACATTTCCCTGTGGGATATGTAAGGCATGTAGTCATATTAATAAAGAAACTACATTTATACATCCAGTAACTAAGAAGGTGTTTCATTTAAAAGGGAGGGCCACATGTAGGACCATGAACATAGTGTACTTAGCTGAATGTGTTGAATGTCCTTGTTTTTATGTTGGAATGACCAACAACATGTTTAAGGTTAGAATCTTGCAGCATTTGAGTAGCATCAGGAATAGTGACCCAAGTAATGCCTTATACAGGCATATCAGTGGCAACCCTACACATAGCTTCAAATTTAGGGCCATTATTAACATCAAACCAAACAATAGGGGGGGTGATGTAAAACATCAGACAGCTTTGGCTGAATCAAGATGGATCATAGAGTTTATGGCACACAGGATACCAGGATTAAATGTTGTCATTCCAGTTAAACCCACCCTCCAAAATAGGTGGGTTTTTCACTAGATGCTATTGGTTGTCTCATCTTTTAAAAATGTTGTTTGAAGAATGTATCTTTGTCTGATGAAGGGTGTAACCAAAGCTTACCTGGTGTTTTATCTGTCTATGTTGGATTAAATTTTATCTACATTTTATCAACACAGCAGTGTCCTGTTGCTTTTCGTTTGGAGCTATCTAAAAATAATCTTAGCAAATTGGAAATGTCCTACAATAACATTGCAAGATTTGCAACAGGCAACCCATTTAGAACCCATCACTGCCTTAATTTAAAGCAGCTAGGATGGCTCGAACTTCAAAATCTAATTAAATTCCATCAACTAACTACAGCCCACAACACTCTTTACAAACCTTCCAAAACGCCCATTCTTTCCACACTAATCACTCCCTATAAAAAACTTGGAATCCTTAAGGTCTTCTTAGAAACTTCTAGTACATACTACTAAAACAAACAACAAGGCTGGTGACTCCCTTTTTTCTAATATAGTTGGAAAAGCCTGGAATCTCCTCCCAAATGAACTCTCCGCACTTCCCTCACTATCCTATTTCAAAAACAAATTGAAAGTGTTCCTCAAAACTCACTGGTTATGCCCATGCTCCAAACCTGACTAGTCTATATGTGTCTCTAAATACTTTTCTCTTCCTACCCCGTCTACTCACAGCAACTCCTCCTTATTAAACTATTTTACTAACTATCTCTAGCATACCTTGATTGTATTAGCATTCCTTTGTTATGCCTGTATTCTGCACTGTAAATATTACTGTGATAATCTGTAATAGGTACTGTTAATAGGTTTTATTTGTCTCATGTTTCGTTAGTTGTTATTGTGTTAATTTCATTGTCCTACCTAGGAGCTTATCTCCCCGGGCCTCTACTGAAAATGGACATGTATCCAGTTAGACTAACCCAGTCAACAAATGTAAAATAAATAAAATTAATTAATTAATTAATCTCATTATTGTTTCAGGGAATACAAATTCATCCATTGTACTAATAAAATCTGAACTTATTCTGTCAAATGCTTTCTCTGCATCAAGACAAACCAACAGCAATGGTATTTTCTTATACTCTGCTTCCCTCTGGATCATCATTGTTCTATTAATGTTGTCAAATGTTTGCCTCCCCTCCACAAAACCACATTCATCCATATGTTTCAATTGCAGGTACAACGTTGCCATTCTTTTAGCTATTATAGACATAAACAATTTACAATCATGGTTTAAAATTGAAATGGGCCTATATGAAGACCGATCTTTACCGTCTTTAGGTATTACATCCATCACAGCTTTGTTCCAGGATGCTCGTGCTTCCTCTCCTTTTAAAATACTGTTAAACAAAACCTTCCAGATCTTTGTTACTTTCTTCTCTCCTAGCTTCCTAACCTTCACAGGAATGCCATCTCTTCCTGGAGACTTCCCTGCAGATTGATTGTACATCACTGTTTTTATGTCATCTCCTCTCTCCTTTTAACTGTTAATTGTTGAACCTCATTTACCTCTATCCTTTCCATAAATATTTGCAGTTGTGCCCTTCTTCATTTTTCATATTTCTTTGCTTTATACAAATTCTCATAAGATTTCTGAAATTTCTCTAATACCTCTACAGGAGCTCTGGTTATTTTTCTTGTTTAGGCTCCCTAAGTTTGGCAACAACCCTTTCCACTTTCTATTGTCTAAGTCACTGTGATAAATGTTTTTCTGTTCTGGAGTTATTATCAACAGTTGCTTAACATAAATCTTTCTAAACTCAAACGTTATCCAGATACTCCCTTATTTTCTCTTTAACACTCTGCAGTTGCACCTCATCTTGTTCTGTGAGATGCCCCTTAGTCTGCAATACTTCAGCCTTTCTCAGCCCTTCCATTAAATAATTCCTATTACTTCTTAACCATATCTCTTTTAAGCTGACTCCATTTAAGGAGGGTATAACATTATTTCATGCTATAGCTCCCACTATATGACATTCTAGCCTGATGCATGAAAAGATGTTAGAATAATAAAACAATGGTGTCTGATGGACCTCTTAGGATAATTTTATTGGGAAAACAAGATGTACTAATAACAATTTTATAAAACGTTATTTCAGCATGTGTTAAATGAGAATGCATATGGTAGGCATTTTTTAATCATAGATTACCTTGCTCTCTAAAACTAGTACTCCAACTAAATCCTTATCAGATTACTGTTATGAACCAATAAACTATGATCTCCACTTTTTGTCTAAAAGATTAGAAGAATACAAGGGGTGAATGTGTCTTTGGTATCAAAAAGCAATCAGGATAAAATATGTTTATTGTTCTAAGAAATATTAATCATATTATGGATATGGCAGCTGGGTGGGTGGAACCTGCAGCTTTTATTGCATTGATTCATATGCTTATAGGTTTGATTGCCAAACTTACTATTAACTTCAGTAAGCTTGATTGCTGTGACCCCATGTTGATATTTTTTGCTTTCCATATATGTATTGTGATAGAGATGGTTTACTGCTTGGCTTAGCACATTCTTGCATTTAGCTTTCTATGGCTTGAACACACGGTGCATGACAGGTTGTAGAGTTTAAGTAGAAAGTTGCTTTTACAGGGTGGAGCTTTAACAAAAATATTTCCTCCGGTGACAACAGAAGCAGGGATCTTAAGAAACAATGAGTTACTGTCACTCAGCATAAGATATAACTGCTTGTAGCACAGTAAGTCATTTTTTTTTATTTTAATTTAATTTTTTTTTCTAATCATGAAAGTTAACATGACAGCAAACATCCTGATGTGATTTTGTTTTCTTGAAAAGGTACTTTTTGTCCATGATGCACTATGAGTAGACAGCTCATGAGATTAATTTGCCGTAGTCTCTCCAGTCAGATTGCAGTTCCATTTACTTAGAATGGCAGTAGTATGAAATACTGTTAAGCTTGAGAACCCACAGTAAAAGTGCCAGTGTTAGTACCTGGTTAGCAATGGCCCTTGCATGTTTGTTTCCTGTGTTTACAAAATCTGTAAAAAGCACTTCCAGAATATATAAATAACTTGCTGAGATAACATAGTGTTTATAAAAACTGAAATTTTGTGACTTCTAGTCCTATCTTCCTCCCATGTGCCTTCCCTAAGTCAGCCAGATTACTGTAATTGGGCTCACAAAGCTCAGCTAGTCAGTGAAGATGCTCTCATTGGTTAGGTTTTAGTGCTTTCCGACTACAAAATGTTCAGTAGGTTTATGGGCCTGGAAGGGAAAGAATACCAGTATAAATAACAGTACACAGTAAAAAAAAAAAAAAAAAAAAACGATTAATTTTTAGTTTAATGACCTAATTGAGTGTGAAATAACAAAAAAAGAGCTACAATTACCTTGCTACATGTATTTTCTTTGGCAACAAATGTGATAAAATTATGTAGGAGCAGGTGAGACAAATACCTACAAAAGTATCATTAATCCCAGTATGGTGTGCACTGAGGAAACAAACTAGGACAGAAATGCCACAGAGAGGAATAAGCTGCTATGTTGTGCTTTTTTAGCATGTGGAGGTATAGAAATCATTATGCAGGGAGGAAAATACACACTGGAGAAAGGAAATACTTAGTTTAGAATGAGTTGTCCTTAAATCACACATGGCATACATATGAAAGTAGGTCATGACTTATGTATATGCGCACACTCAGAATTGTGCTCTGATAAGTATCAGAATTATTTTTTAAAGAATTTAATGCCTGAATGACTTCTTCTGAGAATAAAGGAAAGCTTATTCCAGGATCTTGGAAGACTGTGTGTAAATTTATTTTGTTACTGATATTTATTTTTAGTATTAGGTTCCCAAGTCAGGTTTTAGCTCCCCCAGTATTCCATTCCAGGCATAGACTTTCAAATAGAACTGAATTAGACATTTCCTTATTGACGAAACAGAATTAAGCTCTTAAGAAAGTATAAAAAACTAAATATAATGACAATTCCTAAAGCCATTCTGCATAATTCAAGTTTACTAATCCTATGTTTTTAAGTAATCATTGTAATGTTTTGTTGTCTTTCAGGTAGCTTGTTTAAAGTCTACAGAATGCAGAATTATTTTCAGTTATTGACCAGATCAGTTTAGAATTAGATGAGCTACAGAATATGCATTCCTAACTTTAGTAGACGTACACTGGTCAGAATTTAAATTGTGTCTTTTACTTTCCCAAGTTCTTTAATACTGGTGTCATTCATTTTTATGATCTGAAGATTTACTTTTAGCCATATTTTATGTATTTTTTTATTTAGCCAAGACAAGGCTATGTCCTAGAAATTTGGAAAATCTCTTACATATTACCAGTGCTTATGGGTGGGAATTCCATAGATCTCTCCAGTTATCATGCCATTGCCATTCTGTCAACTCAAAAAAAGTACTAGAAAAGTGCATCATCTAAAGTACTTAACTTTCTCTCTGATAATAGACTCCTAGCTCCAACACATCATGGATCTTGTCCATATCACAGTACTTTCTCTACCCTTCTTAACTTTATAACCTCTATCAGTTAAAGCAGGAATGAAGGAAGCCTCATTTCTACAGTATTTTCAGGTCTCTCTAAAGCCTTTGATACTATATACCACCGACTTCTGCTAAATAGGCACTTTTCATTAGAACTACACCTATAAGCTCTCTCTTTGTTTAACATCAATCTCACTGGCAGACAAAAGCTGTGAAATGACAACAGACATCTCCTTTTTAACTGATGTAGTGGGTATCCCCTAGGGGTCTATTTTGGCTCCATCTTTTTCAGTGTATTTTTAAACCATCTCCACAGTGCATGTAAATGTGCTACCATCGTCTAGTATACAGATGACTCAGCCTTAATCTGCTCTGTCAAGAATCTGTAAGAACTTCAACAGATATTCCAAGAATCACAACTATATTTTGAAATTTGGCTCCATGACTCACAGTTGCTCCTAAACCCCACATAATCTAAATTAGTTGTATTTACTCCCAAGCAGTTCTCTCACCAGAATAATATTTTTAACATAGCCTCTTCCAATTGCACCAAAATTGAATTAGTAAACCACACAAAATGTTTAGGATCATAGTTGATTACATTTTGTAACTTGACTTTTCATTAAAACAAACAGTTAAAAAAAAAACACCAAGAAAGTGGTGCCCTCTGTAGGATAACATCCTACCTTACAGATGACAGTAAGAAAACAATTGACACAACTTACAGCACTCCTCAGTTTTATAAATGTGTAAGCCATCTAATCTCACATACTCGAATAATGCTACAATAAGATATTAAAATTTGCTACTAATATCCTACACAGAACACACCACTGCTTAGCTCTTAAACAGCTTTGATGAACTGAACTGCAGCATATCCTAACCATCTTAGTTAGTCACTACACACAGCGTAATCTATAAATCAGTTAAATGTCCAAGCATCAGCAACATAAGTTATCAATACTCTATAAATAGAGCCCTTCACTCCACTGGCCAACATATATCATTAGTCACAAAATCTAATAACACTGCAGGTGACTTCCTCTAACCATCCTACATATGCAAAATCTGGAACTCTATTCCAGTCACCCCAAAACAAGCCCATAACCGTGTAACAACATCTGGTGGAATCATGTTCATACCATTTACAATGGTATGAATTCACCTCATCTCATTAATACCCACTAAACTTCATGCTCCATGAACCGTAAATATCTAATCATACTCAATAATTCCTATTGAAATTCTTTAATCTACCATCTTCTGGATACCTACTCATTTCCTGTTGAATCTTCTCCACCTACCCCACCCATACCTTTTCTCTAAACCTCTCTCCCACACACCTCTTCAATCTTACCTCACTATGATCTTCCATCTTTCAACTCAATATGTCTGCATCTGTTTACTGCCATTCTACTAAAACCTACTACTTATCACCATTCTTTGGTTCATAGGTTCATAGGTTGGTACTAGGCTATCGGCCCTAGGGCCTATACAAGCCTAGCCATAACAATTCCCTGGCTATTTCTTCCCACCTATTTACTTCCCTGGACCCCTGTCTAGCAGGGCAACTGATGTGATCCCCAGGGTGAATTTCCTTTCTCCCATCCAATCATCAAGGTTCCTTTTGAAGAGAGCCAAAGAAGCACTCTGCTTGACATGTATGGGCAGTCTGTTCCAGAGTCTGGGGAATCTCTGGGTCAGGAATCTAAACCTCCAGCATGTTCTGTTTATTGTGATGACAAGGTTTAGTTCCCTGGAGCATGTGGCTCTGAGGGATTGGGATTTCTTTAAGTGTAGCATGTCCAACAGCTCTGGGTTTGTCATGGCCTTGTATGTTAAGCAGAGATTGCCTCAAAGTAGATGATATGCGACAGAGTATAGCTGGAGTTTTTTAAGGCGGTCAGCATAGGGCATCTGCTTTATGCCTGTGATTCTTTTAGTGAGGTATGTCTGCGGCCTTTCCAGTTGTTGCAGATGTCTTGAGAGGTACATACCAAATGGAGCGTTGTATTCTACAATGGGTCTAATGAGGGATGAGTACAGTGGGACAATGACCTCCTTTTTACTGAATGAAAAGCCCTTAGTGATGAGGTGTGCTACATAGAAGGATTTCCTGACTGTTGTGGTGATGTGGTTATTGAAGGTGAGACCACTATCCACCTGTGTCCCTAAGTCTGTTATCACACTTTCGGTGTTTAGTGTACTGCCACCTATGTGGTAATTCACAGGTACATGTTTTTTCCCAAAGGGGATAACTATACATTTCTTGGCATTGAGCTTGAGCCCTTGGCTCTGGCACCAAGCATCTGTTTCTGTAAGGCCCTTGTATACACATCATTTGAGGATTCAATAATGACTCCCAGTTTGCAGTCATCTGCGAACTTTGTTAGCCAGAGTCCTTTAGTGTTGGCCTGTACTTCAGAGAAGTAGATACCAAACAAGAGAGGTCCCAGGACTGAACCCTGAGGTACTCCACTTGTCACTTGTCTGGAGCTGGATTTGGAGTCAGCTACTTTTACAGTGTGGGTTCTATCAGTAAGCCAGTTGGCAACCCATCGAGTGATGTAGGGATTAATGCCCAGCTTAGTAAGTTTATCTATGATTCCAGAGTGGGGGATGGTGTCAAAAGCCTTGGCAAGGTCCAGATAGGCTGTGTGGACTGTCTTACCCTCGTCCACGCCTCTGGAGACTGATTTGAAGAAGTAAATCAGGTTCAGGAGACAAGATCGGCCCTTCACAAACCCAAACTGGGTGGGGTCCAGTGTTTTAAGGTTGCCAATGTCTTTGTTTATAAGTTCCATGATAATACATTCCATGGCCTTGCAGATCAGGCTTGTCAGACTGATGGGGTGGTAGTTCCCAGGATCCAAGGTTGACCCCCCCTTTGTGGAGTGGGATAACTGTAGCTGTACGCCACTCAGTGGGCATGAAGCCTGAGGTGAGGGTATGATTAAATATGACACTTAGGTGAGGTGCCAGTTCATTTTGTAGTTCATGTAGTACACAGCCCAGGATGTCATCTGGTCCCATGGATGCTGTATTCTTAGCTTTGGAGAGTGTGTTTTTTACCTGTGTGGCCATTATTACCGGAATTTGGCAATCTTCCGGTATTGAGATGGGCCATTTAGGGGGTGAGAGGGGGTTGAAGTTGGCACTGAATCAATCTGCCAGGATATTGGCAATATCCTTGGGATCAGTATATTTAATGCCATTCTGTTGTATCTCAGAGCAGATCTGAGCATTGCCATTTAGATTCTTGACATAGTTATAGAATGCCTTGTGGTTGTCTTTGGAATTTTTGGCAATTTTGTTTTCGTAACTAGCTTTAGAGGATTTTATGAGGGATCTCAGCTTCTTACTGAGGCTGGTAAGGGAGTTTTTTGCATCCTGGGATTTTCCTCTTTTCTGCAACAGTTTCTTCCTTTTGTTGTAAAGTTTGTTTATGGCAGGGGATCACCAGATTGGCTTCTTTTTTTTTGGAGAAGAGCATCTTGGTTCTATTTGGGATGGCACGATTCATGCATGAGTGGATGTTCTCATACAGTGCCTTAGTGTAGGACTCAGCAGTCAAACTTTCAGTTCCCATCTGGATGGGTGTCATGAAGTTTGTAACTTCTAACCTGAGTAGCATAAAGTTGGCTTTGGAGAAGTTTTTTTTATGGAGGTTTCCTTACTGGGGAGTGGGGGTGGGATGTGGATGTTAAGGGTGATTAGCTTATGGTCTGACCTGATCAACAAGGGTGTGACCATAGGTGTGGAGCATCGATTTCCCATGTTGGTAATGACCAGGTATAGGATATTGGAGCCCCTGGTGGGACTATGGATTAGTTAATCTAGGGCATTGGAATTTATGAATTCCAAGAACCGTTGGGCAAAGGTGTTGGTACACGAATAGTTTTCCCAGTTAATGGCAGGGTAGTTGAAATCACCCAGTATTAGGGTGTTTGGTTGTATATTAATATTTTCCAGTATGTTTAGAAAGGTGTAGTGAGAATCTTGGGGCATGGTGTGGGATCTGTAGCTAGCTACAATTTGGATTGCAATCTTACCTAGTGTTAGTTGCACCTGGAGAATTTCAGACGCATTGTGTTGGGCAACTAACCTGGTGGTGTGAATATCCTTGGTGAATATGGACACTCCTCCACCTTTAGTGTTTCGATCCTGGTTTGGTGGCCGAAAAGTGTGGTAAGAGTTGTAGCCTGGTATTGCAGGGGTGCTGTCTGGAGCCTTGAACCAGGTCTCAGTTACTGCACAGATATTGATGTTCTCCATTTTTAGGAGTGCCTCAAGAGAGTGCATTTTGAGGTTTAGACTTCTAGCATTGAGTAGCATTACCTTCAGATTTTGCATGCTTGTACCTGTTACGGTCGTGGTTTTGTCCTTTGAACTTTGCTTAAAAAAGGCACTATAGGGGTGGCAAGAGCCTTAGCCAGTAACCTGAATCCCAGGGGCGACAGGTGCAGACCATCTCTGGCAAAGCGTTGTGGTCTGTCGATCATGTCAAAGTTCCTTTGAACTTCCCCTTGTAAGCCTCTTACCCAACATATAGCAGCCAAATCACCCTAATGTTGGTGCTTTATATAAGCCTAAACCTAGAAACAAATGTTAATAGTGTGCACTGTACTGTAGTTGCTCTACTTATTTGCTGTTGATTGCTCATGTCTCACTCTCTCATTTCTGTTTAATTTAGGCCTTCAACCATATATATAACATGTACAACGCAAATGACATATTTCTGTACTATAATAGCTCTATTTAGTTGTTCTCATTGTTCAAGGTATTTTATTTATTTCCATTTTAGTTTAAAAGTTAGGGCCACCTACTCAATGGTATAATATGCACTTTTCTGTCTTCTAACCATTAACTGACAGTTGTTTTATATCGTTTTTATTAGATGTGTACTCATTTTTCTAACTGTAATCTTTTATAAAATTAATGTATTTATATCGTGTGGAACTTTTCTCTCTAGGCCATCACTAAAAAGCAGCTGTGTGCCCAGATGGACTATCCTGATAAACAAATGCTAAAAAATAAAATAAAATCGCATGATGCTACATTTACTGATATCAGGGTAAAGTCATTGCTATTGCAACAGATGTGTATTTTCTTTGGATGGTTCGTGAAGCCAGTGGCAGAGTACCACACCGTTTTTGTATAAAAAAATAGAATTGTATTTCTATAATTTTCATTACAAGATAAAGCATTTATATAATCATTCTAGGGCTACAATGGTTGAAACTGCTGTTGTTTTAAACATGTCTGTCTGGAATTGTATATGGCAGAAGTGCCCACTGTTGCAGCTATTTTTTAATCTGTTTTTTGGAACTTCCGTTGAAAATTATTCAGGGTCTTTCAGGTTTCCCTATAGGCTCATTAAAAACTCAAGTCATGTGTTTGGAGATGTTATATTAGTACTGATTACAAGTCCACAAATTATCTCTGTAGGACCCTGTAAAAAACTTTGGAAGATGTTTTTAATAGATTAATAACAGATTTTCATAATTCTTGAAATTTGCATTTGCTTTTATGTATATTTTAATATAATGTGATGGCACTACAAGGAGGTACCTGGCAAGTAATACTGACAAGATGTTGAAGGACTGCTAAGCAAACAAGAGCCTGAATAATTCAGGATTTTTTCTTTAACTTTCCCAGGTGTCATAACTTGGTGGGGGTATAGTAGGTGGCTGTTCCTTTAAGCCCTCACCGGTTCCGCATGTAATTAGGTCTAAGGAAAGAGAGACAGCTATCAATATAGCCACTGTCAAAAAGCAACGTGATAGAAGTTACAGAGTCGAGCAGACTGACTGTGTGTGTTATGGAGGAGTCTGGATAAATGGGCAGAATAGTACACTGCTTTTGGGAGAGGTGTACCTCGAATGAGTTTCTGGACTGGAAACCACATTTTCCAACAGGAGTGGTGAGGAGAAGGAAGAGTTTCAGCTCTTTGGTTTGAGTTCTTGGTCTGAAGGCATCCTGCATGGCTTGTTGGTTTATACTGGAGCCGATTTGGTAAATGCTTCTTTGTATCTGCATCAGTGACAAGGACTTTCTTGGCTATTTATCTTGTTTCCTGATGTTGGCTGTCTGCACCACTGATAAGAAATTTTGTTTTACTCCTTTTAAGTTTTTGTGACAAAAGACTGTTCGGCAATTGTCACTTTACTATCTGCCTGTTGAGTTTCATCTAGAGATCATACTATGCAAAACATTAAATACAACTATTACACTGGAGGTTTTTATCTAAGAGCTTTAATTTTATCCTGAGCTTCACATTCCTTAACAGGAAGATCTCCTGAGATAAGTAGACATCGTTCTTGTATAACCTTTATTACCTGTTGTGGGAAACTCAAGAAGTGACTGAACTTGTTTGTTGGTTTGGTGCTGTTTGTTAGTGCGAGACATGAAAGGAGGTAAAGTGCTTTGCTGCCAAATCTGTGGCAGCAGAAAGAAAGAAAGAGCAAGAGAGAGATACGTGTTTTTTTCCTGTGAGCAGTTACCTGTTTCCATGTCTGCAAAGAAAAAGATCAGCAAGTTGCTTTGTTACAGTGAATTGTCACTTATTTCTACTGCTGTAAAGAAGGGGAGAGAGCAGATTGTTTTATTCCTATGAACTATTACATGTTCAAACTACCACAAAAAGAGAGAACTACTGCTTAGTTAAACCAAGTGAGAAAACTGAGTATTGGAGGTACCTCACCACTAAAGTGACTGTTGATTAATTTGCATGTCTGAAACCGATCAGGCTAAAAAGAAGACACTGACTTGTTGCTCTAGCTGTTATATTGTGAAGTACTTTATTTTCTTGTTTATGTTTAATTAGTCCTAAAGTGGTGACCTTCATAAAGCTGAAGTTCCACCCGTCTCTGTTTACATCAGAATTGTGTTGTTTACTTGATAAGCGATAAGCTTGAACAAGTGGTGTGTGTGTGTGTGTGTGTGTGTGTGTGTGTGTGTGTGTGTGTGTGTGTGTGTGTGTGTGTGTGTGTGTGTGTGTGTGTGTGTGTACATTTTATATATGTATATGTACACATACATATAAAATGCATCTATTTACTAGAAAACACATATATACCCAGGTACAATGTTAAAGAAGAATCCAGTCTAGTTCAGATTCCTTGGAATTTGGATTACTACATACACTTTGAAGGTTCTAAAATAAAATCTTTATCCTATAGAAAGAGGAAAAAGATGTTATTACATGGACTAATGTGAGGTTTTCCTTCAGGGTTAGACTACGCATTATAGCAATGAATATTTTTGTCTCAAAATCATGAATATGATCTTGAAAGCTTCATGTTGCATTCTCTGCCGTTGGTTTGTTTAACTCAGACAGTTTACATTAGATTTCTTCTTGCCAAGTAAAACCCCAGGAGGGCTTTTGATAGTATTTCCCTTCCACTAAAGAAGGGAAATATAAATGTTTATGATATTAAAACATATTCTATTGCTAGCACACTAACAAGAGGTGGGGTAGTATCATATGTAGGAATGACATGTGATTGCCATATGGCTTAAATAGGAAAGAGCTGTGATGTGAGATGTATATCTTCCCCGTCAAGACATATTACATATTTCCTCAAGAGACCTTCCTGACGCATTGGATAATATTCCTAAACTTTAACTGTACTAGCTCGTTGGTCTTTTCTTACCCCCTAGTATAGCAGAAGGTGGAAATAATCCTGGGAATAAGGATTAGTTTATAAACAGTCAGCTTATACAACCTATTTCTCAGGTCATAGCTACCCTACACTAATAGAAATGCTAAGGACTTTTAGATCTGAAATTAATTTACAGTTAAGGGTATGACCAAAAGGATCAGTTATTTGCTTTTCTTCATGCCAATGTTTAATACTCCAGTCCCGGGTTTCAGAAACACCCGTGCTACGATCAAGCTAAGGCTACCACTGAGATCCAAGGTGTGTAAGGCAGCAGGAATTTCCAAGTCAAACCTGCTATTAATTAAGAAACCTGTTTGCTGAAATGGAAAGCTCAGTGGTGAGAGATTGTTTTCCACAACTGCAGTCAGGAATGCTACAAAGACAACTGGAGAGCAAGTAGCATGTACACGGCTAAGTGTATATGCATAAACTGTATAGCAATGCTATGAGAATTGCTGAAGGCCACAGTAAACGGCTTCCAGCAATGTTTATGTAAACTTTTATCACTTTAAATGGGAAAGTAATTGGTATATAGGACAATAGGAACAGAGGAAGAGGAAGCAGAGGAACATACAGAAGGACAGGTGGGAGTGAGTGTGGGAGGGTAGGAAGATTACATCTTTTTTGAGGGACAGGCACCCATTTTCTTTTTTGTTAGAGAAGGGTAGATGGGAAAAGATGTAAGCGGAAGGTAAGGGATGTAAAAATGGTAGAGGGGTGGAAGCAGTGGCACACAAGCACATAAAACACAAAAAACAATAGTGGAGGTGCTGACAAAAAGGAGGCGTGACAGTGGATATATCAACATACAGACAATGGGAGGACAAAAGGTGATGGAGAGAACTGGACAACCAATACAGAAAGAACGTGGATAAGGTGGGTGTACCACTCCTGTTACCATGCCTGGGATAGACTTAAGGAGAGGTCAGTTGCCACCATGACTGCTCTGACTGAGGTGATGGTGATGGCAGAGCTAGGCATTGATGCATCTGTTGAAACTGCTCAAGGTCCATGTCCAGGTGGCCAATGTTGGTCACCAGCTGCAGGTCCACCAATTCTCCTACTACCTGTACCAGCTCCTGTCAGGTGACACATGGTGAACCCCTTACCATTGCCACCAGAGGGAATGATGGCACTCCCGTCTGGTGAGTAAATTCCAGACGCCAATAGTGTCACCATCAGGCTGTCCCCTGCTCACCTGGAAAGAAGGCAGACCTGGAGCTAGGTGGAATGCTGGCAGAAGAAGGCCAAGGCTGATGACAGGGTGGGGACCTGTGTCACTGTACTATCACAGCCGTGATGGATGCTGCAGAAAATGTTATCTTAAATGGATAGAAATAAAAAAAACACTAAATTAAATAGTAAAATGAAAGCCAAGGAGAGGAAGAGACAAAACATGACATGAGTATTACCTTTCTTGGATATCACCAGTCTGAGTGCTACCCAGTGTTGTTTTACACAAGACCTACATATGCTCCAACCCCACCTTAGCTAGTTATGCCTAGTTGCCTAAGCTCAAAATCCCTCTTTTGTGCATGTAGGTTTGCAGTGTCACTGTCTCTGCTGCCTGGATTGTGTATGGTGTTGTGGAGGATACACAGGCAGTATGGGAATGCTGGACATAAGATGTCATGGGGGTGTATGTGGAATAGTGGTCTGTGGACATATGGGAAGGGACATGTTCAAAGGCATGCCATGTGAACTTGAATAGTGGAAACCGGTGTCCCTATGAGGGCATTTACCTATGACACAATCAGATAATCAGTCACATCAAATAGATAGAACTAACTGCAGGTGCATTGAAATAACCATAAGGTTATTTGTTGTGTGCCAGGTCACACAACATGGCTGTGGAAAAACAGACAGTGGTATGCTGGGCAAAGGTATAAATGACAGGGACATATGGTGGAATGATGCATGGGTAACATGCGGACAAGACTCCCCTGCCACCCAACACAGACCACAACCCAACACAATAACATCCCCATATGACCCCCCACCCTTACCCCTACGTAGGCCCCCCAACCATAAGATCACATACTAAACTCCCCCACAAACCCCCCACCCTATTCCCTGGGCCTACTACACAAACCCTCCAATCCCAATGAGTGTACCTTGACTTGGCTAGTGTACAAAGCTCAGGGATGTATTAAGTGACCTGCATGTCAGGCTCTGGCACACATCCACTGCAGGAAAGCAGTGCTGGTTGTATTATTATAAATAAGTAGTGCACATATGCCATGAGCATGTGTGTTCTATATGTGGGTGAGCAAAGCAGTATGCATGCACATTGGTTGTTGTATTGCGCACACAAATGAGATGGCTGTTTAACTTATACCTATATAAACCATGTCAGTGGTCATAGCTAAACTGCATAATTATTATAAAATAACGCATACAAGTTTCACCAATATGTATACAAACTTTGGCAATGCTAAAAGGTAACCTGTAGCACTCCAACAAAATCATGTGTATGACTGACTGTTAATTAGCACAGTTAAGCTGCAGTACTGTAAGTAAATAATACATAAGATATGAAATCTTACTTGTCCCTTCACCCGGAGAGCTACTTCATTTTCCTCTTGTACAAGATAGAGCTCTCTGAAATTTCTTTTCTGAAAAACAAAAACAAAAAAACAAGAAGAACAGCACACATAAATTAAAAGTCCAGTTAGGGCCCAAATACCTATAATGGAAATAACAGAGCACAGTGATCAACATTGCATACTTATAATATCAGGGCCCCTTTCTTTGACCTCTTCTTCCTATCAGTGTAGAACGTCAAGATGGTCCCTTCAACACTGCTTACCAGAGTGGGTTATACAACTGATGTCAGACACAGCACTGGCAAGACTGTGCCAGGCATTCACTTTATACTAGTAATCCTCATAAGAGTCCCCAATCAGGTGATTCTGGTGTTCCTTTGAGCTTTCTTTCTTTAAGGAACCACCTGGGAGTCCTGCCACCATCATCTCCCTAGGATGCCATGAGAAGTATGGTAGCCCTCACACTGTCACACAAGTTGATGTTGCCAACCCAGTATGTACAACATCATTGCAGCAGGCTGTGGTGCCACCACTGGGCAGAGTGAAAAATACATGGTCTGGCATCATGGTGTTACCGTGTGAGCAGTTGTTTGAAAACATTGTCCAGGGATCACAGAAACTACTTTTGTTAATATGTTTGCTCTTTAATACCACTACAGGCTATATAAATGCAATATAGTCCCTCTTATCCCTACAAAGGTCATTGACTCACCCACATATGCTCAGTGCATTTCGTAGGTGCCCATGTGAGTTCATGCAAAGCATCCTAGCATGACATTGATTAAATGAGTGAAGAGTTAAATGAGCAATTCAGGACCATTCATTCAGATGAGGATCATTAACATAAGGACTGCACCAGAAACTTTGAAATTGTGCAATAAAAGCTGCCATGCCCAATATGGAAGATTGCCACAAAGCAAACTATAAAACGCAGATTCCGCAGATATGTATTAGTTACTACAAGCAAACCATTCTTGAAAGGTAAGTGAATGGAAAATTATATTTTACTTAGCTGTGCTGTAGTGTTACAGCTTTGTGTGGTGTTTCATAACATTCTAAACATAGTAGTACTGTATAGTTAATTAGATTTCCATTTTCTAGCAATTGCTTTTTTTGGTAGCCAGTAGCATTAAACTTAGTAAGAACCTACCATATCTGGGTAATTCAGATCCTATACCCTAACTCAAAAGAATCATTGCTTAGTTATAGCTATCTGTTCTCCCATCATTTCTGACAAAGTACTGTGTAGAGAATTTTTAAAATCTGCTAACTCATTATATTCCCGAAAAACATGTTCCCAACTACCGCTCTCTGTCCAGTCACACCTCTGTTATTTGCTATTTACATGAGGAAAAATTCTGTGAAATCTGCTTAGGGTATAAAACTACTTTGCAAACACTTCCAAGTAAAATTCCTAAATCGTCTGGACTTTGTTGCATACTTGGAAGCTATACAGATGTCCTCTCATTGTTCTTTTGCATATTGCATTTCCATTTTCTCATCCCGATCTTTTCTAACCCCCTCTGATTGGTTCTTTTTTTTTTTTTTTTTTTTTTGCCAACAAACATCTTTATTAAATTTTCTCAAATGACATAGGCAATCTTACATTTATATAAATGAAAAATAAACAATACGACACCATTTTATTTGCAAACAGTATACATCACAGACACTATTGAAACAACTGTAGTTGCAAACATTATACATCACTTGTAATCTTTCCAGTCATTGTCAGTTAAGCATTATATGGCTCATTCAAATCCTGCCTCTTAAACCTCATTCCTGCTCTGCATATATTGTTCCCACAATTCCCATTTTTTTCCTATGTAGTTTACTCCTCCCTTTTCTAAAGAGTCCACTTCCAGTCGTTTTATCTCTGTTACCCACTGATTGGTTCTTATAGTTATCACACAATATTTTATATTCCTTACTAATTATCCATTTGTAATAGTACCTTGTGTTCTAGACTCAAACCAGCTCTAGAAGAGATTTTAACTTTCATGTAACACTCCCGTCTCTTTGCCTATACTCTGTTATCAATCCTTGGTAGGGAAAGCAGTCTCTAATGTGCAGTCCAAACTTCAGCTCAGCCTTATCCCACTCTATTACCTTGCCTTTCTAGTTATTTGCTTCTAATACCTTTGCTTATTTTCCCCAGTAAATGCCAGCTGTCTCTTACCTATTTTCTGTACCCCTACTTGGCATCATTCATATTGGTAAAAATCTCCTTTCTCTATTTCCATGTTTGCTTATGTCTTAAAATACTTTCTGCTACTTTATGAATATAATATTCTGTAAGGTTGTTGTTATTCTCCTTAAGGACCTGCATCCAAAATTGTACTCTCTCCTTACTTCTCAACCTCTGTCCACTTCATCATAATCCCTTTCCACTTTGATTTGCAAATGTCTGCTTTTGTGTACTTGAGCCTTAACTGTGTAGCTCTAAAGTATCTCTTCAAATTAGGAAATAAACCACCTTGTTCTATGGAGATAATCAACTTATCCCACTTAACTCTTGCCCCTCCCAAATAAATCATTTTAGTTTTTTACTAATTATGGTCCACAATTTCTCCTCTAGCTGATAAAAATATGCGTGATGTGTATATAAAACTAAAGTGACTAGAAATATTTTCCTTGCTTGTATCTTATCAAACATATCCAGACTCTCCGATTTTGTGTTATCTTTTGTTTAGTCTCTTCTCACATATCCTTGGCTGCCATAACAGATTCTTCTTTATTCTATACACACGAAAGCTTCATCTTATTTTGTTTCCATAAATATGGTCATTGCTGAACCAGTTCATGTGTGGGTACAAAGTGCACTGCTATAGTTTTTGTTTTATCTTCATTTATTTCGCATTCTGGAAAAAATGAATGTTCACCAACACCAAAATGTCCTTTACTAGATTTATCAAGTACAAAATAATTCCATCTGCATGTAAAGTTAACTTTTCTTGATTATCATCATAGTTATATTGTTAAATTTGTGAGTTCCTTATTTTCTTTGCCAATGACTCTAAATGTAAAGTAAATAATGAAGGCAAAAAAGACACCCCCTGCCTGCTTCCTATACTCAAACATAGCTTGCCAGTGAGAAACTCTCATACAGTAATCCTTTCCTACAACCCTTCATATACCCACATAATTAACCCTATTATTCTATCGGGAATGCAAAGGCCACTTAGTTTGGGTAATTTCTTGGTGTCCTCCTTATCTGGGTCCTCCATCTTGGATATAAGCCTGTCTGATATTGAAGAACTCTCTGGCCATGATAATGATGATAGCCAGAAACGAAGTTGGCTGAACTAGCACCCTGTATTGGTACCATGAACCAGTGCCCCATCCCCTCAGAGAAAAAAAAAACACTTTACTCTATTAAGTATAAACAGTTGCTACAGTTTATACCCTGCCTGCATGGAGAGCTACAGCTGTCAGGTTTTAAACTGTAGCAAACTGAACGTAGTCAGCAGTTGCTACAGTTTAACCACACATGGAGTACTACAGCACTCAGGGTTGATTGCAAATGCGATCCTTTCTTTAAAAAGCCAGTATAGAATTAGATATGCGTATCTACTGACCCTCCCAAAACTTTGCACCTGAGGCAGATGTCCCTCTTGCCCAGCCCTAGCCATGCTACTGATGATGGTAACCAAATCTCAGCATGTTCAGGAGACACACTGTCAGTGGTAGACCTGAGAAACAGGATGGCCACATCCCCACCTCATTTCATGGACACATCTTCTGTGCATGTGTAATCCACCCCCATAGACTCATGATGATGCCTTTGGACAGGAAGATGCAGACACATCTGCCCATGGAGTGGCCTTATCACCAGCAGCACAGTCCCTCTTGGTCACCACAAGTTTCACAGAGTGAGATAATGACATCAGGGAAACAGCATGCCAGTGGCTGAGCACTTCTTTGGTACCGCCTTCCTCCATACCTGTGTCCATGGCTGCTACCCAGCATTTGTGCAAGGACATAATACAGGGATAGGTAGGCATCAGCACAGCCATAGCTGAGCTGGTTGTGGTAGTATGTATTCTGCATGAAGACCTGAGGGAGTGCATGAGCCATAGGAGCAATATCATGGATTTGTGGCATTGGGATTTTGCATGCAGTAGAAGCTTTTTGTGGCTGTACATCACAGCCATCATACTTCCCATGGGTGATCCTGCTGTGCCACCAGTGGGGAGGGCAACCATGGGAGGGGAAGGGCAGGGTCTCATACTCATAGCATTACCACCATCCAGTGCTGAGGGCACTATGGGGTGAAGTGAACATATACACTGATGGGCTGTTTGTGCATAGACCACCCATAGCATGAGCCTCTGTTCATGCTCATAGAGTACTCCATCCTCTCTGCATGCTGTGGATTATGCCTGTGACCTTCCTAGGGAGCCCTGGACTTGTCAACCAGACCCAGCAGAGTGCTGCATCATCTGCTATATCTGTGTCCCAGCACACACACATGTACAACATCTGCAGCACCTACCACCATACATACAGTGGAAATGCCAACCCTCCCCTCTACCCCCCCCCCCCAATCTCCTGGCCATGTCAAATATACACACACACACACATACACAGACTAACTGCCCATGCGGCCTTCCCCATCGATGCATTTGATGCTAACTGTGCTCTGTCTTCAGTACTCTGTTACCTGAGTAGACTATGTATGATACACAGTGTGGCCAGTCTATGCATGGTATAGCTTAGTCTGAGTGTAGTGTTATATACATCATGTTTTATATGTACAGCTTTATTCTGGACCACAGTTTATTTATTTGTTTATTTATTTATTTTCATTTATTTATTTTGCTGCTTTATTGCATTACCTTCTTGTTACCCTTGTGCAATCCTCAAGCATGGTGCACTTATATTGTTCTTAGACAGTTGGCCCAATTTGTTTCAAATAACAATAACATTTTTTCATACATTATTTATTTATTTTATTTATTTTACATTTGTTAACCGGGCTAGTCCAGCTGGATAATTTCCATTTTCAGTGGAGGCCCGGGGAGAAAAGCTCCACAGATTAAAATAAGGTTATAGAGATTAAACAATTACAATAAATGTGAGAAACTCAGACAGTGGGCAACAATGCATACATATTAGTTTGGATCAAGTAATACAAAACATATAGTACTATCTACGTATTGAGAAAGGCATTAATTGTTTACAGTACTATTGTGTTAGAATAGGGTAATTACTCATTTTAAAATGTATATACATAATTATAACAGACAAAATTTTTTTTTTTTTTTTTTTTTTTTTTTTTTGAGAGCAATAGAAATAGTACAGTCATACAGTTGTAATGTCATTTGTGTTGACAGAGAAAGATAGTTTTGAAATAAGAAATTCTGATAGTAAAAAGAATAAAGTAGATTAGTCTGGGTTGGTACAAGAGCAAAGCCAGAAGTTGGTCAGATGTAAAAAAAGTTGTTTTTTGAAAAGATGTAGGGAGCCAAGAGCAGTAATGTGTGAGGGGAGGTTATTCCATATTTTGCCTACAGAGTTGGAGAAAAGGCAGTTACCTGCAGAATTTGTGATCCTGGTTGTGTTGACTTGTAGCTTTTCGGCGGAGCGCAGTTGTTTCAAGTTATTATAGGGAGTCAAGAGGTTACTAAGAGCAGGTGTCTTAGATGGTTGATATAGAATGTTATGTGTTACTACTAGTTGTTGATAGATAAGTTTATTAGGAAGTTCCAACCAGTGTAACTGTTTTAAGTTTGTACAGTGGTGTGTTCTATACTGAGATGCTGTGGCAAAACGTGCTATGTTGTGGTAGGATGTAGACAGTTTCCTAAGGTTGCTTTTAGAGAGGTTAGTGTAAATGGAGGAAGCATACAGAAGGGTAGAGATAAGATGTGATTGTGCTAAGGTGGTCCGTGATTCTGGAGTAAGGAAGGGTTTAATTCTGTACAGTGAACCAATCTTTTTATTAACTGCTTTTATAGTGTTATTGATGTGATAATCATAGCTGAGATTATTATCAATAGTGACACCAAGCAGTTTGGTAGTGGAGTCGGGGGAGATGAGGGAGTTGTCACTTGCAGTAATAGTAAAGTTTAGTTGAGAAGATTTGTGGGTAGGTGAGAATAGTAAAAGTTTTGTTTTCTTGGGGTTGAGTAGTAGACATCTTTTTGAGAACCACTGTTCGGCGGTAGAAAAGGTAGATTGTGTCAGTGACTGGAGTTCAGATTGAGTGGAGGCTGTGCAAATAATGGTGGAATCATCTGCATATTGTATACAGGTAGTGTTTTGGATAGATGATTGAAGATCATTAATAAAGATAGAGAATAAGAGTGGGCCTAGTATAGATCCTTGAGGTACTCCTAGAGAGATGGGTAGTAGAGCAGATAGAGAATTTTTCCATAGTACTGCTTGTTGTCGGTTTTCAAGATAGGATGAGAACCAGGTTAAGGAAGAGAAATCTAAGGCAAGGGATTTTAATATGTGAAGAAGAAGTGTATGGTTGACCATGTCAAGGCTTTAGACAGGTCTAGAAAAGAGAAGAGGTTAGTTTGTTGTTGTTACGGTTACAGTTGATGGTGTTGGTAAAGGAAAGTAGTGCAGTAGTAGTACTATGTGAAGGTCTAAATCCATGTTGAGTGTTAGCTAGTAGGTTGTTTTGAAGGAGATGGTTAAGTAGTTGTTTATGTATACATTTTTCCATGATTTTAGCTAGTGGAGATAATAGTGCTATAGGGCGATAGTTAGAAAGGTCAGTGGATTTGCCTCCTTTGTGTAGGGTATTATATGTGATATCTTCCAAATAGTTGGAAAAGTACTTTCTTTTATGGATCTATTTATTAGGATAGAAACAGGGTAGGCAATAGATTTAGCTGCTATTTGAAGGAATTCAGCAGGAAGTTTGTCTGCTGAGGGGGTAGTGGGTTTAAGTTTTTGTAAGAGAGATTGAATGTATGAGGTGGATATGGGTTGAAGTTGGAGGGGAAGAAGGGAATTATTTAAGTTACTTAAGAGCAGTTGCGAAGCATCTGGAGATAAGTGGTTAGCTAGACTTTGTATGGAAGTAGTAAAGAAGGTATTGAAGTTGTTAGCTATTAACGAGGGATTTTCAGGGTCTAAATCCTGTGGGTTTGGTGTAACTACTTTGCCTGGGGTAAGTAGATTAGTGATAGTAGACCAGAACTTTTTCGGTTCCTTTTTGGTGGATTGCTGAAGTTGGAGGTAATAATTCTTTTTATCGGAGAGGATGGATTTTTTGGTATTATTTCTAAGCTCTCTAAAGGTTTCATGATCTGTTGGGTTTCTAGAGGAACGCCATTTTTTCCAAGATTTATTTCTCAGTTTGATTTTTTGTTTAGTATTAGTAGTTAGCCAGGGTGCTGTTTTGGTCTTTGTTCTAATGGTACGACTTGGGGCATGTAGATTTAAGATTGTGAGGAATGCTGAGTTGAAATGTTCAACGGCATTGTTCAGTGAGAGGTGTTTTAGTGGGGTCCAGTCGTAATGTGAAAGTTCTGTTTGGAACTGTTCAGGATTAAATTGTTTTTTTGAATATAGTGTTCTCTGAGAGGTAGGTAAGTTTAGATTAGTCTTAGTCCTAATGACATAGGTGAGGGAGTGATCGCTAAGGTCATCAGGAAGGATGCCAGTTTGTAGGGGAGAGTTGGTAAGAATCCAGTCTAGGGTGGTTTCTTTTTTGCTCTTAGTATTTATTCTAGTGGGACTATCAATTAGTTGTTTGAAACCATAAAGGTTTATATGGGAAGTAGGGGTAGTATTGTTACAAGATTTCCAATCAATGTTAAAGTCCCCAAGGACTAGTGTTTCTTGGGGGAGGGTATTAGAGAGTTGTTCAAGAAGTTGTTCTAAAGTAGGGATGTTATTTCCAGGGGGGAGGTATACACAGATGATGTTTATTGCTTTAGTAGTATTAATTTGAATTTTGGAGCAGATTATTTCAGCATTATTTGTTTGGGTTAGGGTAAGGTCAAGAAGAGAAAGCTTCAGGTTTGTTTTATATATAATAGCTACTCCACCTCCCTTCCTGGAGGTACGGTCCAGTCTAATAATGTTGTATCCTGGTGGGGTGATTTCAATGTCTTTAATTGAAGGTTTTAGCCAAGTTTCTGATAAGCATAGAATGTCAAATTTGTGTACATCTAATAGGGCATGGAGTTGACTAAGTTTGTTACAGATGCTACGTATATTGAGATGGGCCAAGGTTAATAAGTTAGAGTGTGTAGTGGATGAAATAGAGAAGGGTTTGATATGATTTTTGTGAGTTTTTGTAGTAGTAGCTTGAGGGCCTGGGTTGGGGTGTATGTCACCATCTAGTAGTAGATGGAGTAGTCTAAAATAGTTTTCAACTTTATATTTTAGGAGGGTGTCGAATATTTTCTTTGTTTTAGTTTTTGGTACTTTGTAGTGTAATAGCCTATGGTATTTGGCAAATAGGTAGATAGATTGTGTGGATGTGTGTATGAAGGTTGGAGTTGTGGAAGTAGCAGTTGTACTGGTATGTTTTGATGGAAGGGAGAGGGAGGCAGTTATGGAGTGTTCATAGGAGGTTAAGAAGTAAGTAGTGATGAGGGGGAATAATAGTAAGAAGGAGATAGGTAATTTCAACTGGGACTGGAAAATAGCTGTAGTCATGATAAATTAGTTGTAAGTTTGAGTGTGGTTTGATGGTATGTTGTAGGTGGAAGTACTGTGAGGATTTGGGGGAGTTGGTAGTGGTTGTATTATTTTAGGTGTGTTAAATAGAGAGGTGGGGCAGGTTATAATAGGTAAGTAGGTGTGGCTAATTATAGGGTGGTACACAATTTGAGGATGAGTGTGATTGGGTGTAGGAAGTATGAGGTGTGTCTAGAGGCTAGTTAAATGTAGGACCCCTGGGGGTGGGTGGGAATTGGGGGTAGGGAGGGGTGCGGAGTGAGCCACTGAGTGCAACGGAGCGGGAAGAAACAGCTAAAGAAAAGAGAAGGAGGGGAAACAATCAGACATGGAGGTAAGTGAGGTCAGAAGGTACAAGAAAAAGGAAAAGTTAGATAGAAGACCAGGAACTTCTAATAGAAGACAGGTAAAAGGGCTAAGTCAATGGTGAAGCATAGGGTGTAAAATACAGGAGAAAGAGAAGGTAAAATTGTAGAGGGAAAACTAGGGAAGGTAACAGGGTAAGTAAAACAGTAAGAAGAGAGACCAAGGGAGAAACAGAGAGAATTCAACGGAGAGGAGTGAAACAGTCTTAAAAAGGGTTTAGGTAGAAGGTAAGAAGAGAAAAGGTGAAAAGAATCAGTGGAGAGTAGAGACGGCCATCTGGTGGCCAGAGCTGGTATTAAATCTATAGAGAGTTTTCTACAGTAATGAGAACAGAAAAGGACGATAGAAATAAGGTATTGAGAAGGAAGCTTTATAAAGAAAAGTGACGTAGATAGGGGCTGCAGGGGTGCAGGAGGAGGCAGTGGAGTGTTTCAGTGGATGAAACTAGAGGGGCAGGGGATATGGCTGCTGGCAAAACCTAACATCTATTCAAGTATACCTTAAGGTTGTATTAGATTAAAATATGCAAAATATCATAGGACACAAATATTAGGAGACATACAAAAAATATCCTGAGGCTTTTAGTCCAGTGGAGTTTGGTTACCCAGGTGAAGAATAACCCACACAGGCTGGATAGGTGATTATAGGTGCTCCTTTTGGTCCAATAAGGTATGGTGGGAGTTGAAAGAAAAATGTATATAATAGCTTTGAGCAGAAAAAATATCCTGAGGCTTTTAGTCCAGTGGAGTTTGGTTACCCAGGTGAAGAATAACCCACACAGGCTGGATAGGTGATTATAGGTGCTCCTTTTGGTCCAATAAGGTATGGTGGGAGTTGAAAGAAAAAATGTATATAATAGCTTTGAGCAGAAAAAATATCCTGAGGCTTTTAGTCCAGTGGAGTTTGGTTACCCAGGTGAAGAATAACCCACACAGGCTGGATAGGTGATTATAGGTGCTCCTTTTGGTCCAATAAGGTATGGTGGGAGTTGAAAGAAAAAATGTATATAATAGCTTTGAGCAGAAAAAATATCCTGAGGCTTTTAGTCCAGTGGAGTTTGGTTACCCAGGTGAAGAATAACCCACACAGGCTGGATAGGTGATTATAGGTGCTCCTTTTGGTCCAATAAGGTATGGTGGGAGTTGAAAGAAAAAATGTATATAATAGCTTTGAGCAGAAAAAATATCCTGAGGCTTTTAGTCCAGTGGAGTTTGGTTACCCAGGTGAAGAATAACCCACACAGGCTGGATAGGTGATTATAGGTGCTCCTTTTGGTCCAATAAGGTATGGTGGGAGTTGAAAGAAAAAATGTATATAATAGCTTTGAGCAGAAAAAATATCCTGAGGCTTTTAGTCCAGTGGAGTTTGGTTACCCAGGTGAAGAATAACCCACACAGGCTGGATAGGTGATTATAGGTGCTCCTTTTGGTCCAATAAGGTATGGTGGGAGTTGAAAGAAAAAATGTATATAATAGCTTTGAGCAGAAAAAATATCCTGAGGCTTTTAGTCCAGTGGAGTTTGGTTACCCAGGTGAAGAATAACCCACACTATACACCAGAGCAGCCCAGAACCCAAAGTAACATTTAATTTCAGTATTACATTTTTAGTGGTCATTCTAAAATCTACTTGCTCTACTTCATTAAGTTCCCTTTTTATTATTTTACAGTTGCCATGTGCATTTCTCCCTTTTCATAGGTTCATAGGTTCATACTAGGCTATCTGCCCTAGGGCATTTATAAGCCTAGCCAGAATGTGTTTGGCTTTCGCCACCCATTTTAAATTTATTTTGCTATGCCCTTTTTCGAGGTTAGTATATTGTGCCTCTGTCTAACAGTGACACAGAAGTGATACCTGGGGTAAACCTACGATCTCCCATCCACTCATCAAGATTCCTCTTGAAGAGAGTCAATGAGGGACTCTGCCTAACCTGGACTGGGATTTTATTCCAGAGTGAAGGGAGCCTCTGGGTTATGAATCTGTCCCTCCAGCATGTCCTATTTATTTCAGTGCTGAGGTTCAAGTCTCCCGAGCGCGTAGCTCGATGGGATTTGGATTTTCTGAGGTGCAGCATGTCCATTAATTCCGGGTTGGACATGGCTTTATACGTCAGGCACAGATCGCCTCTGAACAGGCGGTATGCCACTGAGTAGAGCTGGAGTTTTTTTAACTGGGCAGCATATGGCATCTGTTTAAGCTCTTTGATCCTCTTGGTGAGGTACTTTTGGGGTCTTTCTAGTTGCTGCAGGTGTCTGGTAAGGTACATCCCAAAAGGGGCATTGTACTCAATTATGGGCCTGATGAGGGATGAGTAAAGAGGCACGATGACCTCCCCTGATCTAGATGTGAATCCCTTCATGATTAGGTGGGCTATATAAAATGTTTTTCTAACCACTTTGGCCACGTGGTTGTCAAATGAGAGATTGCTGTCAACTTGGGTCCCCAGGTCCCTAATTACTTCTTCTGTACTTAATGGATTACCACCTATGTGGTAATTTGTGGGCACTTTGTTTTTGCCAAAGAGGATGACTATACACTTTTGGCATTTAGCTTGAGGCCATGGCTCTGGCACCAGTTGTCTGTTTCTATGAGGCCCTTTTGGAGGATGCTTGTGTCGGCTGGAGAGTCGATTATGGCACCCAGTTTGCAGTCATCTGCGAACTTGGTCAGCCACAGTCCTTCCGTGTTGGCCTGTACCTCCAAGAAATATATACCGAACAAGAGAGGTCCCAGGACTGAGCCTTGTGGGACACCACTTGTAACTGGTTTGGAGTCTGACATGGCTCCAGCAATTCTAACCATGTGGGTTCTGTCCTTGAGCCAGTTTGCAATCCATCTAGTGACATAGGGGTTTATATTTAAGCTGGTGAGCTTATCTATAATGCCCGAGTGGGGTATTGTATCGAAGACTTTTGCGAGGTCCAGGTAGGCTGTGTGGACCACCTTCCCCTTGTCAATGGCCTTGGTGACTGTTTCAAAGAAATCAACCAGGTTTAAGAGGCAGGATCTGTCCTTAACAAAGCCGAACTGGGTAGGATCCAGTGTCTGTAGGTCCCCAATATCTTTATTTATGAGGTCCATGATGATCCTTTCCATAGCTTTGCAGACCAAGCTAGTCAGGCTTATGGGGCGATAGTTTCCAGGATCCGTTGAGGCACCACCTTTATAGAGAGGGACCACTGTTGCTGTACGCCACTCTTTGGGTACACATC
This sequence comes from Protopterus annectens, assembly GCF_019279795.1. Taxonomy (NCBI): domain Eukaryota; kingdom Metazoa; phylum Chordata; order Ceratodontiformes; family Protopteridae; genus Protopterus; species Protopterus annectens. The sequence continues at coordinate 971,438,697 of NC_056743.1, forward strand.
CTGTAGTAAGGCTGAGATTGAACAGTAGTTTTATGTTTGGGTTTAGCTCTTCTTGGAGTTCATGTAGGACGCAGCCCGGGACACCGTCTGGTCCCATTGATGCTGTGTTTTTTGCTTTGGAGAGGGCGGCTCTTACCTGAGCATCTGAGATGTTTGAGATGAGATTTTTATCTCCTCTTTTCCTTATTCCATGAGGGTTGCTTCCCCTACTCTCATTCATTTATCCTAAGTATCATTTCCTCCCAACTACTATATTTTTATGATGAAATTTGCTTTAATTTCCCTTCACTGTTATTTTTTCCTGTTTCTATTTTTTGTTCAGAGTTTCTATTACCTTAATAATTTTTGGTTCTTCTTGTAACTTCTACTTCTTAGTTGTTTCTTTCTTGGATACAATCAGTAAGTGTGATTAGGGCCTTTAAATGATCAGGCACTAGAATGCCCCTTATTTTCTCAAAAGATGATGATCAGTGTTTGACGTTTCATAGGATCATAGGAGGTTACTAGGTGTCACTCTCCTACTTTGGACACAATAGAAGAGTCTTTGTGGGTTGTGTTCAAGCAGCTTTATTCTATACAAACACATCACTATAAAGGTTTACTGACTTTAACTTAAGTAACTTATATACAAACTAACAACTGCAATCATGCATGCTCTCACTGTGGCTGCTCTTACAAAATGGCACTAGAGAGTGCATGTGTCTAGAATTTATATGTGCACATACAGTCGTGATGTGCTCCTTAAAGATACAGCACACTTCACTTGCAATCTGATATACATCCTCCCTCTTTGAGAATTAGATCTCATGACACTATAAGTCTATTTAGCATGCAGAAATTACATGTAATTCTTAATCATGCATTATACAATACTAAGTACACACACACACATATATATATATGTATACAATCAAGTTCAAGTTGCTGCGAATTCCACACTGGGCTTTGACACTCGCCCATATCATGTGACATAAAACTGGGAATTAAATTGACCAACTGGAACTGTCTCTGCAAAATGTTTGACCTGTGGAATGTCTAGATAAAGGATAAGTTGTGTAAGGTAGAAGGCTATTCTAACCAAAATAGGGATATGATAGTGAAATGAGACTGTGTTATCAACATAGGTACCCAAGTCCCCTATGACTGTGTTAAATTTAAATGGTAAGAAGTAATGATACTAGATTTTGTCATATGAAACTATGTTGCATTTCTATAATTTCTCCATGTATTTAAGTTTTTAATACCCTAACAGGATTGGACCTAGTCCTATGTCAGGGTTTAATTAAAATTCACAAAATCAGTTTTACTTCAGTCTTTGATGTTTACAGTAAGTGCTCTTCTAAGCACATGCAATGCACTCGGAATTGCTTCCTTCCTTAGTTCATATGGGGATACCTGTATGAAACATGTAATTTATTACAAGGTAATATAGATACAGTGATAGAAAAGAAATCAATCCATAATAACATTTCCATTAAGTTAATGCAGTATACATATATATTTTCTCTTTAATAATACTCATTCACTACAAAATTATGTAAATTGCTGAATTCCTGCCTTCCCTTAAAATTCACTCCTCATGAACATTATTCTGCATATACTGTTCCCACAGTTCCATTTATTTCTATGTAATCTGCTAATTCCCTTTGCTAGGGATCCCCCCAGTTCATTCATGTCATTTATAATATTCACTACTTTATTTATGGCTAGTTTAGATTCTGATTTCCAGTTTCTGGTAATTGTTTTTTGGCAGCTAATGGCATTAAACTTAGCTTAGGTCTTACTATGTCTAGACAAATTAGATCCTATACCCCAGCTCAAAAGAATTTTGTTCCTTGGTTACCATCCGCTTCTCCAACATTTTTGACAAAGTACCTTGTAGGGAGTTTTTTTAATCATCCAATTTGTTACATTCCCAAAAATGTTCCCAGTTACGTCTTGTTTTGCACAACACCTCCAGCATATGTTATCTACCTGAGGAAAAATTCTCTGAAGTCTACTTGGGGTATAAAAATACCTACCAAATACGTCCATGCAAAAATCCAAAACCTTCTGCACTTTACTGCATAGTTTGAGCCATACAGATATCTTCTTATCATTCATTTGTAAACTGTCTTTCCAATCTCTTTTCCAAATCTTTTCTAACCTCTTCTGGTTTATTCTTATAGCTATCTCATAATATTTTATATGCCCCACTAATGTTTCCTATTTTAAGACCAGCTTTTGTTCTAGACTCAACTAAAAACTTAGCCAAGACTATTCTTACTTCCGTATCCCTTTTTCTTTGTCTGTGCTCCTATTATCAGTCCTCGGTAAGGAAGGCAGTCTCTACCCTGCTGTCCCAACTTCTGCTTGGCTTCATCCTTCTGTGTTACCTATCCTTCCCTAGTTATTTGTTCCCAACACCCTGTTCCTTGCTAATTTTCTCCTGTAAATTCCAATACATTCTTGCCTATTTTCTATACTCATATTTGGAGTTATCTGTATTGGTAGAATCTCCTTTCTCCATTCCCGTATTGACTTAGTTTTAGAATGCTTCCTACCACCTTATGAATATAATATTCTATATAGCTGTTATTTTTCTTAAGGACCTGCATTAAAAGGAAAAAAACAGAGAGCTGATGAAGCAAGTCACAACTAAGTAATCAGTGTTTATATATATATATATATATATATATATATATATATATATATATTTTTTTTTTTGCTTTAGAGTCTGACACTGCTTACTTGGGATTGGGTTCTTCAGAAGCATGGCTCCACTAAGCCATTCGCTACCAACTACCACCATTATCCACTTTAATGGGTATTGGCCTCCAAGGTGACAGTTTAATAGAGAAGAGTAAGCTAGAGAGCTACCACTGCTGCTTACAGAGGATGATTTGACAAGTCGCAGGCAGGTTGTACCCCCTATGTGCTGAAGTTCTGGGATAGACCACTGCATGCTACTAGACAGGGACTAAGCTCATCACTGCCTCTACCCCTTAAGTGATGCTACTCAAGTCCTAACCAGTCACGTAGCCCAGCTATCATTCATAACTTCAGCCTCCAGTGGGATCACAAGAATGGCCTGCACCTGCCAGCATGCCACCCCATCGCTCCTCCAGAAGAGAAGGGAGCAGGCAATGCCTTATCAGTCCTCTCTTCTCTCCACTAGCTCCTACAGCTGCCTAAGCTGCTAACTGGACTCACATTGCCTGGGTAAGGGCTTTATCATTTAATGCTACTGGACCTTCAGAATAATTGTATTGCTTTGTTGTAATTATTCGTCTGAGATCCATAAAAAAATAAATAATTACTGGCCACCTCCATTGACATAAAAGGATAAAGCCCTGACAACTGTTCAGATGTCCTGAATTTGGCTAGTAGCTCTGATACCTATTGGATCTGGCATGGGAGAGAAGAGGAATCATGAGGCATAAGCTTGCTTACCTCTCTTCAGGAGGAAGAGAGCGGTATCTGTTCTTGACAAGCTGTCTACTTACTTGAATACTTTCAAATCGTACCATTTTTATTATTTTTCTTCAAATGAAGGAAAGTGGATTTAAGACAAAGTTCTGCTTTAGTCTTTCAAGCAGATAATTGTACTGGTCTGTGAACATTCTTTGCATGAGTAATGCTGATTTTTACTGAACAGCAGCACTGTCTGCTTAACAAACATTACTCATGTCATTGTATGATTTCTATCAAATCAAAGTGGGATGTAGTGCACCTGAGGCAACCAGTGAGAAATGCTACTGAATAAAACAACAAAGATTAAATCCTATTATAACTGTTGCAGCAAAGCACAAGCTCTCCTTTCTCTTAGCAAGGAACACAAGAGCATCATCGTCTTCTGCTCAGCACATTCTCATCATTGTAAAAGTACTTTTTACTACCTACTATCCAGAAATCCCTCTATGTTCCTCTCTTTTCCACCTTTAGGTCTTCCCTGCCAATCCTAATACTGACACATCCCTTCCTCTTCCAGGGCAAAAAACATTCATTCATTCCTAAGCCAGTGTGACAACTCTATAGCCCATTCATTTCCTGACCAGGGCAAGAGCTTATGCCCCTTTGGAGATGACATTTGGGAACTGGCAGGCCTTCATTTACATGAGGATGCCCCTCTTCCCACGCCTAACTACTGCATGACAGATGGTGGCTTCTTTGAAGCTGTTACCGAGGAAACGCCATATGAGTACTCCACATGCCCATGGGATGACTTTAGTTGCGTACATGTGGCATGAACCACATTTACAATAGCTACCTTATATCCCTTAGACCCATTTTGTTTTTTTGTGCAGCAGATTACATTGCTTCCCTCTCCCCAGGATGGATGAATCTGTGATGGTCAGAAACTCCCACCCTCCCTTGACCCTGGTCTTGGTTGATTTCCTCCCAGTTTGTTACAGATACCCAAATCAAAGGGTTAAAAGGTCACATAGAGAAACCATTTAGTAAACACTACAAGGGAAAAAAAAACAGCATAGCTAGTCTTTACTGGGTAATACCTTAAACCTCGTAGTGGAGGCCTATATATATATATATATATATATATATATATATATATATATATATATGCAAATATCTTGTAAGGGCATACCAGTGTTTCAGCTAAATGGCTTCTGAATGCGCATGACTTTTTACTTTCACTTTTTTTAAGTGGTGGTGCTACGGTAGCATTGTCTCCTCACAGTAAGACGTTGTCCTGTTCGATTCTCAGCTAAAGCATCTTCTGTGTGTAGACATGCGTGAATGGGCATACCTTCATTGAAGGTTGTGCGTCAGGGCTGGCAACTCTGTATGTAAAAATCTACTGCCAATCATTAGCGGACCAGAGTTTCGCTGTGGCGACCCCTAACCGGGAAAAGCCAAAAGATACAACAAGATACAACAATGGTGCATTCAGACCAATAAAGCCAAAGCCCACTAGCTCTAGACAGGCCATGTTTCAGCCTTTTTTTCTGAGCTCATCAGTACAGCATGAATATATTGTCTGGTCATACTTAAGAAACACAGAACTTAAAAACAAACCTGATGTCTACAGCATTAGGATGACTGCAAACTATTCCAAATAACATCCAAATCAAAGGGTAAAAAGGCACATAGACAAACCATTTAGTAAAAAGTACAAGAAAAACCTAGCAAAGCTAGAGTTGTAACTGTGTAATACATAAAACATCCTGTTGTGGTGGTCCATGGGATATATGCAAGTAATATATTAAGGACATACTAATGTTTAATTTACATGGCTTCTGAATACCCATGACATTTTACTTTTGCTTAGACTTTATTAACCAGAATACACCAGCAAAGACATTTATTTATCACCAGATTTGTTTTTAAGTTGTATGTTTTTAAACTATGGCTAAACAATCCACTTATGCTGTACTGACATGGAATTTGGAATGTCCACAGATAGTCGGGGGTTAGGTTTATTGGCCTGAATCCACCAATAAAGAACTTGTATTATGCACAGCCTCCCCCAGTTATATACTGTAGCCATGCCTCAGCATATGGCAATGAAACCCCATCAGCCTTAGGCATATCCCTTTTAAGGTTTCTGCTGTACACACTTGTTCACCCCACAGCCAAGGCAGACACTGCAGTACAATGCCAGTTACACCTAAATCACAACATCTGCCTCAGTGTGACTAACATCCACTATAGAGTTGGTTGTCCTTACTGTCATACTTTGCCAGGCAGGACTCCTTCCTTAATTATGTGCAACTGCAAGTCTGCAGAATTTTTAGTCAAATTCTGATGTTCTACAGTTGTACAGTAATGAGTAGAGGTAACACTATCATGCTAACAAGGGCCAATTAGAGTGGCCGTTATGCTCATGAAGCTACTTATTGCTACTTTTTCTAAATCACTGCCACAGTGCATTGTGCTACCCAAATACGCTGGTAGCAGCCATGCACCACATCAGAATGATCACAATGCATGTGATCAGTATGCTCGTACAAATGGTGTGTGCGTATCTATTCTTAGTGCCATGGTACAGCACTAAGGACATAAAGTAGTGCCATGGTGCATTACTGTGTTGTATGACGTGTTCCACAAACATGCATCCGTGCACATGGAGTTACCATTTTGCTCCTTGAATGGACTTGAGTGAGTGAGTGAGTGAGTGAGTGAGTGGCCATGAATACTTCAGGCACCATGAAATCTAAGGAACCAGCATGGTATGCCAGGTAGAGCAAGATACAAGATTTTCTTGTTATTCCTGCACACAGATTTTGAGGAGTGCCTGCTGGGCTGGTACGATGGCCCATTGTAGAAGGTGGATGCCCAAAATGAGCTTGGTAAATTGGTGAGTTATGTCATCCATTCTTTTGAGCAGTGCCAGCATTGGTACAGTGATTTGAGGTGGCACCATCCTGACCTGTTTAGTCAGTGGGAGGCAGACGTTGAGGAGAGACAGACAGACTGTAATATTGTCTTTTGTTGTATTAACTGTTATACATGTATATGTAGGAGTACATACTTCATTTTCAGCGGGGAAGGAGCAACAGCATAATACGACTGGATGTTGCAGAAGATGGGAATGACTCTTTCAGCAGTAAGCAAAAGCATAAAAGGGCTGGATGTTGCAGAAGATGAGAATGACTCTTCCAGCAGTAAGGTGTATATGATGTCTATGTCAGTGTACTGTACAAGTGAGATTTTGTTTGTAGCATGTATTTGTGTGATCATGTTTTCTCATTGTGCCATCCTTCTACAGGTCCAGTTATGGAAGAGGAGGAAGTAATGCCATGCTCACTTTGGTCTGCCCCTGCCAGTGCCTCTAACACTGGATCACTAGTGGCCACCAGGTCTTCCTTTGTGTAGGAGGATAATAGTTTTTTTTCCTGGAGGTGACCTGAAGGGGTCACTGGTCCCCTCTATGGCCAGATCTCAGGAAGGGGGGTTGGAAGTGAAAGCTTCAGTTCTGAAAATGATCAGAATGGACTAGTTCTGTCTCCTGGCATCAGTTGCAGAGAATGGTGGCAAACAAGATGTGTCAGCAACTGGAAGCCTAACTTTTCAATGTAGCATACCTTATGGCATAGCATATGGAGAAACACAGCCAGCAGGCCCCACCCATTAAGTCACGGAGGAAGCAAACAGCCCATAATATTGGCTATCTAGGTGAGTGATGCCTCAATTTGTTGTTCACTTAGGCCAGCCTGGCATCCATCCAGACCAATACTTTTCAATATCCCTGTTCTGGTATTTTCCCTTCCCTTATGTGTCATTCATGATTCCTTGTTTGTTGTTTAACTCTCCCCATCACCTCTTGTCTACCATGTTTATGTCTGTGTCCATCCACTGTCTCACAATCTTTTATGGTTCTATGGCTTCTGCCTCTCTGAGTGTTTTAGTTATGCTTGCTTGTATGTCCCTGCTACTTATCCTTCTCTGTATATTCCTTCCCCACCTGTCCTTATATTTTATGTATTACAAAAGTGGTACTCTTCCTCCCCTCAATGTTACCATCTGCTTGCTGTTCTCTTCTTTTTGACTTTCATATCTACCCGACTTCCTCCCCGTTTATATAATGAACAGGGTTGTAACTTTGCTGTGCACATCTACATTGCTTTGTCTGGTGGCTGCTCTGCTACCTTCTGTGTGGCAGATAAGCATGAGATGCAGTTGTGTAGCACTACACTGCAGACATGAGCATATACTGACTCAGACATTCGAGATCGCCTTGATTGTGATGTACATCAGGCTGGTCACACACCCTGCTGTTGCACTGTTCCAGTCCTAGAGAAGCCTAGTGTTGATTGTCACATTAGCACTCTGCTTCTCTTTAATTATGCAATGCTTTGCTTGAACTGCCTGCACTATTCTATGCTTAATGCATGCATGATTAGCTGTGCATCTCTTCACATAGTGACCTCCTTGAAAATTAGCATTGCACAGATGTGTAGCACATGCCTATGAATTCCAGCGCTCATCTTCTCAGCAGTTAGTAGTCAGCTGTCTTCTGGTGGCCCCTGTCTTTGGACTAAAGCCATTTTTCTGTTTAGTAGGACAACATTAGAATTAGTATTTTTTTATATTTTCTGTTTACAACTAAGTACCTTTATTTTTATATTTCATTGTCCATTTCAATGTTTAGATGTTGGTCCTTTCCTGTTTAACCCTACTCTTTAAGGATATTTTCTATATAAAAGAGAAATGCAGGATGCTTTTTCAGTGTACCTTCCTTTTCTGCCATTTTACCTATTTGCACACTTTTTCTTTTGTGTTAGGACTTGTATTATACATATATAAATATATATTTTTTCATATACATGTATCTGTGTGTATGAACTCACTTTGCTGAATGTTCATTTGCATGACAAAGAGAACTATCGTGTTTTTTTATTTTTTTTAACTGAAAGCACATTTTCCCGAAATCACATTTTGTCAAAAGAGGTAAGTGGGTTAGGGGAGTGTGAGTATGTATTTGTGGATTAAGGTTAGAGTTAAAGGCTAAGTAATGGGATAGTTTTAATGTTGTGCATGTGTGTTTGTGTGTGGGAAGTGTGTCCAAGTGTCTTGCATAGTGGCACTATTAAGAAAATGTTTTTTTTAGAAGATAAGGTGCAGGGAGGGGCATGGACAGAGTTATGATTAGCGCACATGAGTAAGGATGGGCAGAGGTATATAATTTGCATATATATATATATGTAGATATATATATAGATATATTGTATATATATATATATATATATATATATATATATGTAGATATATATATATATATATATATATATATATATATGTATATATATATATATATATATATATATATGTATGTATGTGTATATATATATATATATATATATATATATATATGTATGTATATATATATATATATATATATATATATATATATGGGAGCGCTACAAAATCCTGAAAGCCCAAAATCCTGAGACCAAAATCTTGAAAGTTCAAAATACCGAAAACTCAAAATACTGAATCTAGTAATACTGAAAACACACAGGATACCAACACTTACTATATTCCAGAACAAGTACCTAGAGAAACATATTACCCTTCAACTACACTAAGTGCAATCTCGGAGTTGATATATTTAGGTAGCAGGGGTTGTGGGGGGGTGCAGCCACTCACATGGGGGTGCTATACTCGTAGCAGAGTAATATGGTTTGTCTTTTATTTATTTCTATATGTACACTTTAGTTAAGTGTAACATCTGTTTTGTTGACACACTTTAGTTAATAAAACAGATGGTCAACAAGTGTGCAAAATCAAGAGTCCCTGGAGTTGGGGAATATGCCCCTTCTCCAGGAATGGTGCGGTTGGAGTTTGTATATATATAATTAGCAGGGGTCTGTGGTAAGTAGGGGGGCTTTTGCCCTGCAAAAAACAATGTTTCACAATTTGCATGCTCCAAGATTATGCTCAGAGCATGAGTGTTGAACTGGTAACATTATGAATGTCAATTTCTAGGTGTCGATGTTTGCGACACTGACATTTGGTAGTTTCAGAGTGTTTAAGTACACCCATATGTATATGGTTTATATTTACATATAGATTCTATTTTTTTCTCTATTCCTTGTGGTCTGGGTTATGGCTGAAAATGGCCTAGCCCAGTTAGCAAATGATGAATGAATACATAAAGAATCCCATTTTCACTCTTCCCTCCCCCATGGGTCCCTGTCTGATGGTTTCACTATCTGCATCCAGTCAGTCCATTTATTCTGAAGGGGGAGAGCTGGTAATTCTCAGGCTAGGTGGCAGCCCTACAGCCCATTTGTTCTGGTCCAGGAAGACCAATCAGCCCATCCATTCCCCAAGGTGACAGAGAGTCAGGTAGTAAGGAGACGGTTAGCTTTCTGGTGCATTGAAGAGGCCTTCTTATAGGCTGCCTGCCAACTCACTATTGGTGCCTGGTTAGGGAGAAGGAGCTGTGCATGCTCCCACACACATACTTCCTGTTCTCTGGCTCAGAAAATACTCCATGACTGAAGCAGCTTAAACCAATGGAGTTAGTACTGGTGTGTAGTATACACAGCCATCAGCAAGTGTCATAGGCCATAAGCCTTGTAGCCCCCCCTTCCCTTGTGGATGACTAGCCTGTTGTCAGCCAGTTAAGTTCATCACCCTCCATCTGATCCCGCCAGTGCTGGTGCCATTAATCTAGCACAGATCATTTGGGTTGTGAAACCTCGTGGAAGATACTGGTCAGAGCTGACTGCCCTACAAAATGCACAGAGGTTTTTCATGTGACTGACAGTTTTCTCAACAATGATTCAGAGACAGACCTGTTTATTCAATTTTCAGTCTGGTTTTAAGCAAGAAGGTGTCACTAACCAAGTTGTAGTTCTTATCTTCTGCTATATATGCTAATATTTACAAAGACAGACCCCCTCCCCCCATATTCAAGATCAAACACAAAATGGATGAAAAACTGCTCAGTCCTGGTTGTTTTTATTCCAAGACCAAAGTTTCTAAGCATTTATCACCCCACCTTTAGTATGCAGATGCTTTTGTTTGCACACGCCAGCAATGCATCTATGAAAGAGTAGTATCACATGCACTCAATATAAAAAAACAACCTGCCTTCACCTGGTCAAGGTCTTGCAAATTACCCTCTGCTATTCATCATTAAATAAGACCATGGAGACAGTTTAGCTTACCTTGGTAGCCACATGTGCCTGTCATAGAATAATGAGCTTATACACAGGATCAAGTCAGTGCATTTCTGCCTCCTGGAAACTATGCTGGTGCATCTTCAATAGCTGTGATCTGTAGGATGCTGTTGTCCAGTTATACAAGCTGTTTGTTTCCCTACACACATCTATGGATGTGAAACATCCATGATTTATTAACATTGCTTTAAGAACCTGGGGAGTCACCATTAATGATGCCTCCTGAAGATCCTCATTAATTAGGAAGACAATCACAGTAATAAAGACATTTTTCCTCCCACTTCTTTATTTTTTTTTAATTTATTTTACATTTGTTTACTGGGAAAGTCCAACAGGACACAGGTCCATTTTCAGCGGAGGCCCAGGGAGAAAAGCTCCAAATACCAGTACAATTGAATAGAGACAATATTGTCAACATATAAGAAAACAATGTCATACATATTAAGAATACATTTGAGCACAGATAACAGAGATTAACAATATCTAAATATTTGATAGAAAGCCATATCCAAAGATATAAGAATACGTGAGAGTTAAGTTCTTGTCTGTCCCTTTTGATATCCACCTCCAGTACTTTTTCCTGCCCTTGTCCTTTTCTCCCATTCCATTAAGTTCCACCAGACATGATGAGTACAGTTGTTTGCCAGATGGATACTGCATCTGTCTCCAAGAAGAAATTATGTCATAGTGATTAAAAAGTGTTAGAACATGGCAGTGGTGGAAACGAGGTGACAGATACAGACAGAACAGGATGTCATCTGTGACATATTGTATACCAGCATTTTCCCTGAATGCCTCCTGTTGCTATATGTAGGCAGGATGGTGCAATCTCATGTTCCTATGTACTAATACATGTCTACACTGGTTAACAGTTACCAACCACCTGTACAGGTAGTGTTTATGACATTGATTGATCTAAGAGTGCCTTGACTTATTCTCTTCTTCATGGAAGGACAGTAGGCCTTTGGCACTTCAGAACTTTTCTTCATTCAGTGCTTTAACATATTGAGCCTCTGGTAAAAGTCAGGGCACCAAAGATACAGGGCTATTGCCTTGCCACTGTCCTCTTAGGCTGCATAATGTCAGAAATTTTACTGAAGCTGAAATTTCCAGGTTTTCTTGTTCTGTCATGTTTCACAAATATAATTGCTGTTTTTTTCTTGTTTATCTCCATCTCCCAAATTCAGTTTCTGCTTCCTTTCCAATGTACTCTCGGTTCTTCTAGTCAGCTCTTGTGCTTTTTTCTGTCTCTCAAGCATTTTCTGTTGAAGCACTGGAAAACTTTCACTGGCACAGTCTCTCTGTGGTCTTTATTACCAGAAGAACAAGAAGCAGAATCTCCTTCTGTTTCACAGCTCACTTTTTGTTAGACAAACTTTTGTATTTCCTCCCCAGCAGTTTGAATCTCAAGCTTGCTTCTCTCCATTCCCTGATTAGATGAATAAATGTTCTCCTCTTCTGACAGAGTTTTCTATAGGGAATTTTTAAAGTCTGCCAACTCATTACACTCATAGGTTCATAGGTTCATACTAGGCTATCTGTCATAGGGCATTTATAAGCCTAGCCAGAGTATGTTTGGCTTTTGCCACCCATTTTAAATGAATTTTGCTATGCCCTTTTCCGAGGGTAGTATACTGTGCCTCTGTCTAACAGTGACACAGAAGTGATACCCGGGGTAAACGTACGATCTCCCATCCACTCATCAAGATTCCTCTTGAAGAGAGTCAATGAGGGACTCTGCCTAACCTGGGCTGGGATTTTATTCCAGAGTGAAGGGAGCCTCTGGGTTATGAATCTGTCCCTCCAGCATGTCCTATTTATTTCAGTGCTGAGGTTCAAGTCTCTTGAGCGTAGCTCGATGGGATTTGGATTTTCTGAGGTGCAGCATGTCCATTAATTCCGGGTTGGACATGGCTTTATACGTCAGGCACAGATCGCCTCTGAGCATGCGGTATGCCACTGAGTAGAGCTGGAGTTTCTTTAACCGGGCAGCATATGGCATCTGTTTGAGCCCTTTGATCCTCTTGGTGAGGTACTTTTGGGGTCTTTCCAGTTGCTGCAGGTGTCTGGTAAGGTACATCCCAAAAGGGGCATTGTACTCAATTATGGGCCTGATGAGGGATGAGTAAAGAGGCACGATGACCTCCCCTGATCTAGACGTGAATCCCTTCATGATTAGGTGGGCTATATAAAATGTTTTTCTAACCACTTTGGCCACGTGGTTTTCAAATGAGAGATTGCTATCAGCTTGGGTCCCCAGGTCCCTAATTACTTCTTCCATACTTAATGGATTACCACCTATGTGGTAATTTGTGGGCACTTTGTTTTTGCCAAAGGGGATGACTATACACTTTTTGGCATTTAGCTTGAGGCCATGGCTCTGGCACCAGTTGTCTGTTTCTATGAGGCCCTTTTGGAGGATGCTTGTGTCGGCTGGAGAGTCGATTATGGCACCTAGTTTGCAGTCATCTACGAACTTGGTCAGCCACAGTCCTTCCATGTTGGCCTGTACCTCCGAGAAATATATACCAAACAAGAGAGGTCCCAGGACTGAACCTTGTGGGACACCACTTGTAACTGGTTTGGAGTCTGACATGGCTCCAGCAATTCTAACCATGTGGGTTCTGTCCTTGAGCCAGTTTGCAACCCATCTAGTGGCATAGGGGTTTATATTTAAGCTGGTGAGCTTATCTATAATGCCTGAGTGGGGTATTGTATCGAAGGCTTTTGCGAGGTCCAGGTAGGCTGTGTGGACCACCTTCCCCTCGTCAATGGCCTTGGTGACTGTTTCAAAGAAATCGACCAGGTTTAAGAGGCAGGATCTGCCCTTAACAAAGCCAAACTGGGTAGGATCCAGTGTCTGTAGGTCCCCAATATCTTTATTTATGAGGTCCATGATGATCCTTTCCATAGCTTTGCAGACCAAGCTAGTCAGGCTTATGGGGCGATAGTTTCCAGGATCCGTTGAGGCACCACCTTTGTGGAGAGGGACCACTGTTGTTGTACGCCACTCTTTGGGTACATATCCTGTAGTAAGGCTGAGACTGAACAGTAGTTTTATGTTTGGGTTTAGCTCTTCTTGGAGTTCATGTAGGACGCAGCCCGGGACACCGTCTGGTCCCATTGATGCAGGTGTTTTTTGCTTTGGAGAGGGCGGCTCTTACCTGAGCATCTGAGATGCCGGGGGGGGGGCAGCACTCTGCTGGGATAGATATTTGCCCTTTTCGTGGGGAGGGGGGAGAGGTTTGCACTGAACCTGTCAGCTAGGATGTTGGCAATGTCTGTGGGTTCGGTGTATTTTTTGTCATTTTGGACTAATTCTGAGCATATCTGGGAATTCCCACCCAGGTTCCTAACATAACTAAAGAAAGCCTTGTGATTATCCTTAGTGTCCTGTGCAATTTTTCTCTCGAAGCTGGCCTTAGACGATTTTATGAGTGCTCGTAGTATTTTGCTAATACTGATCAGAGATGCCTTCCCTTTTTGGGATTTTGCTCTATCATGTAGTAGCTTCCTCCTTCTATTGTATAGTTTGTTTATGGCTGGGGTCCACCAGACAGGACGCCTGCCTTTGGAGGATTGGGTCTTGGTTTTATTTGGGATTGCATGATCCATGCATTCCTGCAGGTGTTCATAGAATGCGTTTATAAAGGATTCTGCGGTCTGGGCCGTATTTTCCACAGGCCCGGGGCCGGTGAAGGATTCCACCTCGGTTTTGAGGAGTGTGAAATTTGCTTTAGAGAAGTTTTTCACTGTGGTTTTCTGGGCAGGGGGTGGGGTCAGGATGTGAATATCCAGTGAGATTAGTTTATGGTCTGATCTTACCAGTGAGGGATACACTTCTGGTCTGGAGCATAGAGTCCCCATGTTGGTGATTATCAGGTCCAGTATGTTTTCCCCTCTTGTGGGAGTGGTAACAAGTTGTTCCATAGCATTTGAGTTTATAAATTCTAGGAACCTTTGGGCTAGGGTGTTGGAGCTAGAGTAATGCTCCCAGTCTATATTTGGGTAGTTGAAGTCACCCAATATAATGGTGTTTGGAGAGAACTTCATATTTTCCAGTGTTCTCAGGAAGGCCGAGTGGGGTTCCTGGGTTTGGGAGGGTGGTCTGTAGCAGGCTATAAACTGGAAGGCAGTTTTACCCACTGTTAGTTGCACATGGATAGTCTCTGATGCTTCGTGCTGTACCACCAACCTGGAGGTGTGGGTATCTTTGACGAATATTGATACTTCCCCTCCTTTTGTGGTTCGTTCCAGGTTTTGGGGCCAAAAAGCATGGTATGAGGTATAACCTGGTAGTGCTGGGGTGCTCTCGGGAGCCTTGAAGCAGGTTTCTGTTACTGCACAGATATCAATGTTCTCCATGCTAAGGAGAGTTTTGAGTGCGTGCATCTTGAGGTTTAGACTTCTGGCGTTGAGTAGCATTACTCTTAGTTTCTTATCCCTTGTGATACCTATGGAGGTGGGTTTGTCTTTTGAGCCTTGCCTAAAAATGGCACTATGGGGGTGGCAAGAGCCTTTGCCAATATCCGAAAGCCCAGGAGTGACAGGTGCAAGTCGTCCCTAGCGAAGCATCGTGGCTTGTCGAGCATGTCATCCCAGGCTGACAGGCATTGGATCCTCTTTGAATGACACCAATACTTAAGCCAATTGTTGAAATTGATCATCTTGTCTTCATATTGTGGCATCATTCTTAGTGAGGGTAAGATGCTACTCAAGGTCAGGGTCATACCGGCCTGGGCTACATGCTCAGAGAGCTCCTCTATGTCTCTTTTCATGTAGTCCAGGGAGATACATCTCAGGTCATTCACACCAGCATGGACAATGACTGAGTCATATTTGTACTTGCCTTGGAGTGACCTGAGTGCTTGTGTTATGTGGCAGATCCTAGCGCCCGACAGGCAGCTCACCGTGACCTTCTTCTTGTTCAGCCTGGTGAGCGGGATGTCAGTGTGCCTGATGATAGAGTCACCTATTACAAGTGTATCAGGTGTGTTGTTTAGCCTTAAGGGCTGTGACTGTTCGGCACACTGGCTTTGTGAGCTATGTGTTGCACGTGTTTTGTTTTGGGGTAGCGGTTGCTTGGGTATCTGCTTTGGAGGTCTCTGCTGCTTAGGCAGATTTTTATTTAGAGCCTCCGAGTATGTTTTTGTGTGTTTATGTGTTTGGTTTGCTGTCGTGGTAGGTCTATGTGAGACTGGAATTGTAGTGAGTGTGGTTTCCTTCTCCTCCTGACTGGTTACGCCAGTACTGAGTTGAGAGTGCTTAGCCTCCAGTTTGGCTATATGGTTGCATCTCTCACATGTGTTGGAATTTGTTGGGAGGAGGAGAGGGTTGTCTGTGTACATGAGGCAGTTGTAACATTGCCTCAAGATTCCCAGATTCACCAGCTGGACTGGAGAGGAGATTGACAACTGACCTTTGGACATGCTAGAATAGTATTGGGAATTCCTTTATAATTGAAAAAAAGGGCCAATGGAGAACAATGTACTCAAGGGGAGTTTGTGAAGGTGTAGTGCTTTTAATTTTTTAGTGCTGACTTATATAATTGCTTTAGTGAGCAAGTGCCAGGCTTTAAAGTAGGAATAGGGTGTTTATTATGAGAACTAGATCAGTTCTAAGGGAAAAAGTGAAGAGCAGACTTTGTGGAGTCGAGAAAGGTTTAAACCCAATTAAGCGGAGCTGCCCGATGCTGCGCTATGTGCAAAATCGCACAAAGCCGCGCCAAAGCGGGTTTTATACAGGGGGACTTGAAAGAGCTAGAAATTGGCCCAAAATGGCCAAAAGACTATCAGATTCTTGTGCTGGGAACACTCCTCCAGGGATAGATAGGCTGCTCTAAGCTCCCCACTGCCACTGGTGAACAAAGAAGCCTCCCTTTATCCAAGAAAGGAAATGGGCAACACAGGAACTTTCCAAAAGTCCAGAATACAGCAAAGTCTGTATTTGGACTACTCTAGGTCAGGAAAGACGGGAAATGAGGACAATTTTTGTTTTTTTTTTTTATTTTTTGCAACAAACAGCAGGAAAATGCAATAAATATGTAACACAGGCTAGCGCACTTGAGTGTGTAGCCTCAACAGATAAATGCAACAAACAGGACAAACTTTAAAAGTGCAGATGCAAAAACAACTTTAAACAGTTTAAAACAGTTCAAGAAGCAGAAATACTTGCAGTTTAGCTATATTGGACAGTCGCCCAGGTAGTAGCAGGAAAAAAACACTTTTATCAGGTTAGCACTCACTCTTTTAGCCTCTCTGCTGCTAGCACCACTCTGCAGGACCACAAGGAGCTTGGCTGAGTAGTAACAAGCGCAAAAAACGTGCCAAAGTGGGTTTTATACAGGGGGACTTGAAAGAGCTAGAAATTGGCCCAAAATGGCCAATAGACTATCAGATTCTTGTGCTGGGAACACTCCTCCAGGGATAGATAGGCTGCTCTAAGCTCCCCACTGCCACTGGTGAACAAAGAAGCCTCCCTTTATCCAAGAAAGGAAATGTGCAACACAGGAACTTTCCAAAAGTCCAGAATACAGCAAAGCCTGTATTTGGACTACTCTAGGTCAGGAAAGATGGGAAACAAGGATCATTTTTTTGCTTTTTTTTCTTTTTTGCAACAAACAGCAGGAAAATGCAATAAATATGTAACACAGGCTAACGCACTTGATTGTGTAGCCTCAACAGGTAAATGCAACAAACAGGACATTTTTTGTAAAGTCTTTTTAGTTTCTTTCCACATATCCTTAGCTCCCAATATATATGCTTCCAGTTACATCTTTCTTCCCCATCACACCTCCCACCTTTGCCATTTACCTGAAGAAAGAAAATCTTTGGAGTCTGCTTGGGGTGTAAAATACAAACACAAGCACTTCCAAGCAAAAATCTTAAATCTTCTAGACTTTGTTGCATATGTGGGTGTCACACATATGTCCTGCCATTGTTTTCTTGTGATTTTTTCATCTAATCTCTCTTCCCCATCTTTTCTAACCTCCTCTGATTGATTCCTATGCTTATTGTGCAGTATTTAATATATCCTACTAACTGTCTCTTTTTTAACAGCAGCTTCTGTTCTAGATTCAACTAAAAAGTCTGTTAGAGCTGGTCTTTCACTTAGGATTTCCATATCCTTTTCTGTTTGTTTAAACTCTGACATCCATCCCTGATAGGGAAGGCAGACAATAGCCTGCTTTTTAAATGTCTTCTTGGTCTCTTCCCATTCAGTTACCTCTCTCTCTAGTTATTTGCTCCCAGTAGCATCCTCCTATATCAGTATTTCCCAGTAAATTCCAGACCCTCTTGCCTATTATTTGTACCCCTAATTGAAGTCATCCCTATTAGCAGAATCTCCTTTCTCCATTCTTGTGTTGGCTTAGGTCTTAGAATATTTTCTGCTACTTTATGAATATAATATTCTGTTTGGCTGTTGTTATTCTCCTTTAAGGATCTGCATCCAAAATCCCACTCTTTCTCTTTATTTCTTTATCCCCCCCCCTGCTTCATCATCTTTTTCCACTTTGAATGACAGTGTTCTGCTTGTGTTATATATATGAGCCTTAATTGTGTAACTTTAAAATACCCCTTCAAATCAGATAATCCTAAATCTCCTTGTTCTATTGGAAAGATCAGCTTATCTCATGTGAACCTTGCCATCTTCCCCTCCCAGTTATTAATTACTGTCTACAATTTCTCCTCTGGTTGATAAAAATATGCCTGACCTGTATATAAAATTAAAGGAACTAAAAACATTTATACTGCTTGTATCTTGCTATCTATAGCCAGAAAGAAGAGCTTTCAGTTTCTCAATTTTTTGTAAAGTCTTTTTAGTCTCTTTCCACATATCCTTAGCTCCCATAACAGAATCCTTTTTTAACTCATACTCCTAAATAGTGTAGGCTCATATTTTACAGCTATAACCTTTTGTTTGTCTTCACTGATTTTATGTCCCAAAAAGATTTGAAACTGTCTCAGAATGTTCCACAGCACTGAGATGTCCTTTTCCGGTTTTATCAGGTACAAAATAATAATATCTGCAAATAGAGCTAACTTTTCTTGATTACCATTACAATTATATCCTTGAATTTCTGAGTCCCTTATTTTCTTTGCCAGCATGTCTATATATAATGCAAATAACAAAGGGGAAAGAGAACACCCCTGCCTGGTTCCTCTGTTCAGACACAACTTATCAGAGAGGAACCCTCTCACTTTAATTTTTGCCTCTGATCCCACATATATACTTCTAATTAACATTTTTATTGTACCAGGAAATGCAGATGTTCCCATTGCCCTACTCATAAAATCCCAGCTCACTCTATTGAATACTTTCTCTGCATCAAGACCCAACAACAGCAGTATTTTCTTACATTCTGCTTGCCTCTGGATCATCATTGTTCCCTACAAAACCACAATTATCCATATATATCAATTTTGGCAACACTTTTGTCATTCTTTTAGCTATTATAGACATAAACACTGTATAATCATGGTTTAAAATTGAAATAGGACTATATGAAACTGGCTTTGGTGGGTGTTTAGAGTCTTCAGGTATTACAACCACCACAGTTTTCTTCCATGATGTTGGTGCCTCCCTTCCTTTTAAAATACTGTTAATCAAAACCTTCCAAATTTGTATCACTTTCTTCCACCAGAATACAGTCTGTTCCTGGAGACTTTGTTGTAGATTGGTTATACATTACCATTTTTATCTCATCTCCTCCTATCTTAACTGTTAGTTGTTAAGCCTCATCTACATCTAACCTTAGCATATTTAAGTATTCCGTAAATATTTCCATTTGTGCTTTTTTATTTCCCCACTTCTCTGCTCTATACAAATTTTCATAAAATTTCTGAAATATCTCTAATACCTCTACAGGATCTCTGGTTATTTTTCTTGTTATAGGCTCACCAAGTTTGCCACCAACTCTTTCTACTTTCTGTTGCCTAAGTCACTGTGCCAAAAGTTTTTGTGCTCTGGACTTATCAAAAAACAGTTGCTTAACAGCAGTCTTTCTGAACTCATACATTTTAGCCAGATACTCCATTATGTTCTCTTTAGCACTCTGGAATTATGCCTCCTCATATTCTGTGAGATTTCCCTTATTTTGTAATATGTTAACCTTTGTCAGCCCTTCTAAATAATTCTTATTACTACTTAACCATATTTTTTCTTTTATTTCTATCCTATTTTTAAACACCATTTTCATTTTTATCCCACTAACTAGCTATGACTCCTGGAGTGCTTTATATCTTTCCTAATAGCACCTGGATAATTTCCACTACCCATTCCTTAAATTCCACTCTTTGTAACAGGTAGGTGGGGAAGTGCCAGTTTTTCATCTTGTCTTCATTACCCTGCATTTTTATCTTAGTAATTATTGGTGCATGATCTGAAAAAGTTATTGGATGTGTATCAAAGTTCTCAGTTAAATGGACATCTTCGTGTGAAATACAATTTCTGTTAAGTCTAGCCCAGTTATTGTACCTTGGAGAATAATATGTAAATTCTCACCAAGTTCCTGCTACTGAATTCACATCTTTCATACCAAATATCTTCATAAAATTCTTTAGAAATCTACCATGTTTTGTTATATTTTCCATTCTAGGCCCCCAGATACATCCTCACTGTTGCAAATCAAATTCCAGCCCCCACCTATAAGTAATACTCCCTGCTAAAAGCTGATTATTTCTCCTAATTTTTAAGTTCTAAAATAGCAGTTTTAGGTGGAATATAAATACATGCCAGTGTAATTCTGATCCCTTGCCAGTAGCCCCTTACTACTACATATCTGCCATTATCATCCTTTTCCCCCCTCATCTATCACTACTGGTAATTAATATAAGTACTCCTCTTTTCTTTTGTCCCCGATGTTCTGCAGAATATCCATCCTGAAATCCTTTCTTTATCAAATTTGCATGCCAGTTTATTTCTAAATGTGTGTCCTGTAGCATAGATATTTGCACTCTGCATTTATTGGTGTAATTAATCATTCTTTCCTTTTTTCTGTACCTGTGAAACCATTCACATTCCAAGACAAAATGGAAAGAGTCACAGTTATGGTAAGAAGTATTTTTTCCCACCTGTTTGTTTTTCTTATATTTATTTGTTTCTACTTAAAATTTGTGATTAGACTAAAAGTCTTAATCCAGATATTCACCTGCGCAAAAGAAAGAAAAATCATATTCAGATCTACATATATTATGATCTTTGTACTTTTACACCAACTTAACAACTCTGGATTATAACCTATTAAATTAAACATGCATTTGTTTAGCTTTTCTTCTCTTTCTGCACTGTACTGCTTATATTTCTTAACAGCAAAAAAAGAAGAAAGAAAGAGAAGCGGAAGGGAAAAAAGTACTTGCTTACTTTAATAATGTTATCACATACAAGAACAACTAAAAATACCTTTCTTTAGAAATGCAGTTTATATTTAGAAACATTTCGTAGATATTCTGTTAAGAAAAAATGTTTTACTTGCAGTTATCTTCTTTCTTCCTTCTCACCTCCTTTCAGAGTCCTTCCAAGTATTAATGACTTGAAGTGAGGCAAATGACTTTCAATTCCAGAGATGTTTAACAAAGTCAACAAAAGTCCACTCCTTCCACTTATTCCTATGCACCCGTATTTCACAAATGTGACTGATGCTTTGCAGTATCACATTTATTCACTAATTCCATGTTGCTGGTCTTCTGTTTATCTCCTAATTCCAGATTCCAGTTCAGGTCTACAGTGCTCCTGATTCGTCTAGTCAACTCCTATTATTTTCTTGGTCTGTCAAGAATTTTCCATTGGAACAGCTGAAAAGGTTTCACTAGCAAAGTTTCTCCATGTGCTTTATTATCAGAAGAATGAGAAGCAGAGTCCCCTTCTGTTTGATGGCTTATTTTTGTCAGACAAACTTTTGCATTTCCTCCTTATCCTGTTCCAAAGACAGCTGGATGCAGCAGCTTGAATTTCACACTTGCCTCTCAACAATCCCTGATTAATGGAATAAATTTGTTTCTCTTCTGCCTGATGTAGAGTGAATAATCATTTTCCACAAACACTCTACTTTTTAATACGTTGATCTTTTGACACAGTTTTGTCAGGGTCAACTCATTCTGCTTGTAGGTTTACATCTTTACTAATAAAGGTCTTGGCTACTTTTTCATGGTTGTATTTGGAACACATACATGGTGTGGCCTTTCAATTAACAGTTAATGCCATGGAATACTAGTCTAGTTGCTCATTTGTGCCTTCATAAAAATGAATACAATTTGCTCCTTCTAGTTCTCTGGTATAGCAGAAAATCTCAGATTTTCCCTACGTCCTCTGTCCTGTAATGCTACCATTTTCTGAAACATCTCTTCCTGAGCCATCTCATTTTCAGGGAGCCTTTTCTTCATTTCAGTCTGTAATGTTTTATCAGCTCTTCTGAATATATGTTTAAAGCTTTTTCCATGTTTTGCCATCTCTTGTTATTTGAGATGATATACTCCTTCAGTCTTTCACTTATTTTAATCAGCTCAGGGCACACTTGACTTATTTTTCTGTCTAGGTCACTGTAAGCAATGTTTTGCACCAAAGCTGGAGCTTGAACTGCTTTTTGCTGAACAGCTGCAAGATTCTTCCCAGTCAGTGTTTTCTCCTCACCTTTTCTAGTTGATTTTCTTTCAGGCTCTTTTAATTTCTTCTTTGCAGGCATCCACACATTGTGCTTACTAGCCAGTAACTGAAATATATTCAAATTGACAGTATATCTGGCTGCAGTTTCTCATTTTCTGTTTTCACACTGGGAGAGCTGACGTCAAGCTGATGATCAGTGTGAAGCCATCTGGGAAGTCCCTGGCAGATTTATTTTAATCCATACACCTAAATACTTTATCTTATAATGTCCCCATAAATATAGGGATTGCTGAACCAATTAATGTGTGGGTACATAGTTTACTGTTATAGCCTTTGTTTTATCTTCATTTATTTTATACCCAAAAAGACTTGAAATTGTCTCAGAATATTTAATTTCCTTTCTCATATCAAGTACATGATTATATTATCTGCAAATAAAGCTACCTTTGTTGATTAACATAATAATTACATCCTTGTTTTTTTGTGACTCTTGATTTCTTTGTCACTAGCTTTAAATAAAAAACAAATAATAAAGGGGGGTGAGGACTGTGACATTCCCTCTCTGGGCCAGTAATCAAGGAGCCTAAATTCTCACCGTTCACACTGGAAAGAGACGTTCACTTGGAATAAAAAATAGATGCACATGGTATTTCCAGATGCAGCTTTCTGCATCAAGCACAATTTCCCTTAAGAGCACACAGTGAACACACTCAATCCAGATCTGGGTTTCTGTCTCTCTCTCTTTAGGTCCCCAGTAAGACTCCCCACTGGCACAGCTGTAGAGTTGAGTCTTCAGCCGAGTGTCCAAGCCAAATCCTCTAGGATCCTCTCTGTGAAACTAGTGCATTGTGTTCCTGCTCCAAGCAGGTGACACACACACACACACACACACACACACACACACACACACACACACACACCTGGGAAAGGCTGGCATGGATTTACTAGTTATGCCTCCTTCTGCCAAGACTATAAGCTAGTTACACTGCCATCAGACACTCCAAAGCCAGCTATTATATGGCTCTTACAAGGGTACCCAATTATACCGAGTGAAATTAATATTAATACAAATTATAGTGTTTGACCAATGCAGTAAGGCTTTCAGGAATGGCCACAGACTCACCAAATAGATATGACTACTCTCAAAGTTTAAAATATTCTCTAAAGGACCAGCCACCATGAAAAGTTTAAATATATGTAATAATAAATAATAAAAGGATATGAGAATACAGAATATCTATTTACAATAAACAACAGAATTTCAATCACAGGAAATATTAAAATAACACAGATGAATAGATTCACACAGATACAGAAAAGCAGTACTTAACTAATCTCACTATATTTTCCTGACTGATCTAAAGAATTATTATTTCCTGGTTCACTTGCTAGAGCAAGGCAAAATGAAGTATGTGAGGAGTCCTTCTTTGTCAGGTTCCAAAAACAGACTGCTCTGAGACTTCAGTCTTACCTAGTATTAAAATATCAATTTAGTGATGGATTACAGGATGACAACACATACATGTGGTCATCTGACTTCTGGTTCCCATGCTACCCCCTTAGCTAGAAGCTGCCAGAATGTAGCACATATGTGTTACAATACATATCTCAAACTTTGCTAAAGTTTATTGCAGCATCTGGAAGCTGTAAAAAAAATTTAACACTTCTGCTCCTCCTACAGAGACTAACAAACCATGCCTCTTACAGATATTGCATCTCTGGCTTCATTCAAAATGTGAGATAACATCTTTATGGCCTAGGCTCAGTAATTTAATTTCAGAATATTTCCCAAAGTCAGGCGGATTGAGATTAACCTCTTCTTTTCCAGTATCATCTGTTAAAATATATACATTTAATCAGTTACAACATAGTTATGGCCCAGTGTTGGTACATTTTTAACACAAGCAACTTTACAAATAAATTTTTAACACAGCACCTGTACAAATCACTTTGGTAGACAAATATATAATTATTTACAACATTCCAGCTAACTGTATTGGCATATGCTACGCATCCACTGCCCTTCTTCTCCTTGCATAGCTGACACAGATTGTTGGACAAATACTCTACCACCTTAATTCTTGCCTCTGACCCTTGATATATCCTCATAATTAACACTATTATTCAATCAGGGAATGCAGAGGCAGCTCAAAAATCACACTGACTCTTTTGAATGCTTTCCATTTATCTAGATTCACCAACAATAGCATTATTTTCTTACGGTCTGCTTTCCTCTGGATCATCACTGTTGTATTAATGTTGTCTAATGTTTGTCTCCCATACACACTGGTCCATATCTATCATTTTTGGAAACACCTTTGCCATGCCATTCCTTTAGCTAGCATAGACATAATCACCTTATAGTCATGGTTTAAAATTGAAATGGTCTGTATGAAACTGGGTCTGAAGGGTCTTTATCCTCTTTGGATAATACTGCCATTGTAGGTTTTTTTTCCCAAGACACTGGTGCTTTCTCATCAAAGGAACAGTCTTATTCAATGTTGACCTAGTTATTCTTGGCTCTAACCCTTTACATCTGATTTTTGGAACACTGCTTTCAGATAGAAGCTCATCAATAACTAGTCAAATATGTCTCCATTTTAATCTAAATACTGATTATTTTTAGTTCCTCCGTGAAGTACCTAAGACCAGTATTATTCCTTTGTGCAACACTTGCTGTGTCCTACTTTTCTTCCCCTGTAACTTTAGAAGGACAGACTGGTCTGGTTAAAGAATAAGGAGTGACTCTGACACATGTATATCAATTCTTGTCAGGAATTGGTTGAAAATTAATTTTCTTGTCTAGCACTATGAGGAGTAGCTTAATATGATGTGGGGATCTGGCCATCTCAATTCCTTCTTTGCTATTTATTTATTTATTTATTTAGTTAGTTAGTTAGTTAGTTAGTTAGTTAGTTAGTTAGTTAGTTAGTTAGTTAGTTAGGTATTTAGTTAGGTATTGCTGTTTGTAGTGTTCTTTCAGTTTCACTGTTTGAATGAGGATAATAAGAACTTGGTGCTGTATGAGTAGAACCATAGTTGTCAACAAACTTTTGGAACATATTGGACATAAACTATATACCATTGTCTGTAACCAGTGTCACAGATAGTACATATCTTGAGAGTATGATTTTGAACCTGGCTATGATTTACTGGCTAGTTATGGTTGGTAAATGTATTATTTTTATGTCACCAAAGTAATAGACCACAACTATTAGGTAGTTTTTGCCAGAAGTGTAGCTAGTGTGGGGCAAGAGGGGCAATTTTCCTGGATGCAAAGTGTTGGGAAGGAGCTATCAGCTGTCAATCATCCTGTTTTTTTTTTTTTTTTTTTTTTTTGTGGATGTAACAGTAATAACCCGATGGTTACATCTGATTATTACAGTAAATTGTTTCTTTTTTTTTTTTTCCTTTTTGCTCTTCAAGGAAAGTGTTAGCTGGGGTTGGGTGTGGCTGTACTACCTGTAATAGCCTGATGTTTTTTCACAGGAGAGTGTTTTTTTTTTTTTTTTTTTTTG
Source organism: Protopterus annectens (assembly GCF_019279795.1). Classification (NCBI taxonomy): domain Eukaryota; kingdom Metazoa; phylum Chordata; order Ceratodontiformes; family Protopteridae; genus Protopterus; species Protopterus annectens. The sequence goes on from NC_056743.1 coordinate 971,464,447, forward strand.
CTCTTCAATGGAAGAGCTGGCTGGGGGTGTATGAATGTACTAACTGCAATAACTAGATGACTGTATTACAGTGAAAGGAATTTTTTTGTTTGTTTGTTGTTTTTGTGTGTGTGTGTGTGTGTGTGTGTGTGTGTGTGTATGTGTTCAGAGCTACCTGGGGTGAGGCGCTGGCTTATGATATCAGCACAGGACACTGATTAAGCCAGCTATGTCTCTGGTTGTTGCTTGCAGCCACCGACTTTATGGTAAAGATGTTAATATTAAAGGTTCCTTCATATGACATGGTTTATGAACAATAAAGAGGAGACACTTGGGCACAAGTTTAGCAATGCCCTGGTTAATATTTGGCCACCACACTGGAATTTTTGTTCTTTCTTGACATTTTGTGAGACCTAGATGACTTTTATATACTTAACATAGCACTTCAGTTCATTGTAATAAAGGTACTATGATTCTGTCTTGATCTAACAAGGCATCATGCTCTGATAGTTGGGCTCTGACTGTGTAATACTTATACACAAGATTTTTGGTTTGTGTCCAGCGATTTGGCCATCCCTCTCAAACATAATAAATAATAGTTTGTAACTCTCAGTCATTTTTGATAGTTTGCTTAAAAAAATTCAAGTCTGTTAATAATAACATGTCTAAATGCTATTATGCTCTGCACATAGGTGGCAACATCTCTTCAGTATTGAATAATAGGTGATCACAGATAACATTTCTGGGTAACACATCTGTAACAGCTATTTTCCAGGCATTGCTGTACCTGAGTGAAGGAATTAATCACTGTGGAGACCAACAGTTTACCCTCAATCTGAAGTTGAAAAACTTTAAGCCTTAATACCTATCTGGAAAATTTCTTATATGCCCAAACATATGCAAGGCTCTCTTTTTCAGTCTCTGAATAACTCTGTTCAGCATTGCTTATCATTCTGGAGAAAGAGGCAGCTAGGTGCAACACTTGTTTATCCATTTGGAGTAATGCTACTAAGAAACAGCTTTATTAAATTATCACTTATGACATAGGCAATCATACATTTATATAAATAAAAACAAACCATATTGACACAATCTTAGTTGCAAGCATTATACATCACAAACTATATTGACATAATTTTAGTTGAACACATTATACAACACTATAATTTACCCAATCATTGTCAAACATGCATAGCTCATTCAAATCTTGCCTTCTTTTAAACTGCATTCCTCCCCTGTATGTATTGTTCCCACAGTTCCCATGTTTTTCAATGAAATTTGCTCCTATCCTTTTCTAAATATCCCAATTCCAGTTATTTTATCTCCGTAACTATATTCACTGCTTCTAGTACAGTTGGTTTAGACTTTGATTTCCATTTTCTAGTAATTACTTTTGTAACAGCCATTATAATAAGACTTAGCAAGGTCTAACTATGTACAGGCAATTCCGATTCTGTATCACAGCTCAGAAGAATCATTTCCCCACATACACCAATTTGTTCACCCAGTATGTCTGATAAAGTAGTCTGCAGCAAATATTTTAAGTCTGCCAACACATTTACACTCCCAGAAAATATATTCCTAATTACCTCTTTCTTCCCCATCACACCTCCAGAATTCGCTGTCTACCTGAGGAAAATTCCTCTGGAGTCTACTTGGGGTATAAAAATACCTATGCAAACATTTCCAAGCAAAAATCTTCTAGATCTTGTAGATTTCTAAATCTTCTAGATTTTGTTGCATATTTGGGAGACATACATATATCCCCCCATTGTTTCTTTGTGAATTTCTTATCCAACCTCTCTTCCCAATCCTTTCTAACCTCCTCTGATTGATTCTTATAGATATCATGCAATATTTTATATGCTCTACTAATTATTCCTTTTTTAACATCAGCGTCTGTTCTAGATGCTACTAAAAACTTTACCATTGCTGATATTTCATTTAGGACCCCTAGTTCTTTCTCATTCCCTAAACTCTGACATCAATCCTTGATAGGAAAGGTAATCTCTAACCTGCAGTCAAATACATTTTTGGCATCTTCCCTTTCCATTCTCTTTCCCTCTGTGGTTATTTGCTCCCAATATCTTGGGTTATTTGCCAGTTTTCTCCAATATATTCCAGCCCCCTCTTGCCTATTGTCTGTATCCCTAATTGCAGTCATCCCTATGGGCAGAATCTCCTTTCTCCATTTCTGTGTTGACTTAGTTCTTAGAATACGTTCTGCTACTTTATGAATATAATATTCTGTATGATTATTGTTATTCTCCTTAAAGATCTGCATCCAAAATCCCAACCTCTCCTTATTTCTTGAGCTTCCCCCCTGTTTCATCATCATTCCTTTCCACTTTGAATTATAGTTTTATGCTAGTGCTATGTGTAGGAGCCTTAACGTTGTAGCTCTGAAATATCCCTTCAAATTAGGTAATCCTAATCTGCCTGTTCTATTGGAAAAATCATCTTACCCCACTTCACTCTTGCCATCTTCCCCTCCCAGATAAAATTGTTCAGCTTTTTATTAATTGCTATCCACAATTTCTCCTCTGGTTGATAAAAATATGCCTGACCTATGTCTAAGACTAAACAAGACTAAAAACATTTTAACTGCTTGTATCTTACTATTCATGTCCATATAACAGAGCTTCCATTTTTTTTAGTTATTTTATTATCTTTTCTTTACACTCGTCTCACATATCCTCAGTTGCCACACTGAAATAATTTTTAACCCACACTCCTAGATATTTCATTTTATCATGTCCCCATAAATATGGGTATTCCTGAACCAGTTCATGTGTGGGAACATATTTTACCACTATTGCCTTTGTTTTAGCTTCATTTATTTTGTATCCCGAAAAATCTGAAACTGTCTCAAAACATTCCACAACACTGTAATGTCTTTTTCTGTTTTTTGTCAGGTACAAACTAATATCATTTGCAAATAAAGCCAGCTTTTCTTGACTAACATACCAGTTATATCCTTGAACTTCTGAGTCCCTTATTTTCTTTGCCAATGGTTCTAAATATAGGGCAAATAACAAAGGAGAAAGAGGAAACCCCTGTCTTGTTCCTCTGCTCAAGAGGAACACACCCACTTTAATTTTTGTCTCCTATCCCTTATATATCCTCCTAATCAACTATATAATTTTATCAGGGAATGCAAATGATTGCATTGCCCTGCTCATAAAGTCCCAGCTTGCTTTGTCAAATGCTTTCTCTGCATCAAGACCCACCAACAATAGTGGTGTTTTCTTACATTCTACTTTCCTCTGGATCATCAGTGTTCTGTTAATTTTGTACATTCTACTTTCTTCTGGATCATCAATGTTCTGTGAATTTTGGCATGTGTTTGTCTCCCCTCCATAAAGCCACATTGATAAATATCTATCAATTGTGGCATCACTTTTGCCATCCTTTTAGACATTATAGACATAAACACTTTATAATCATGGTTTATGATAGAAATTGTCCTGTATGAAGCTGGATCTGATGGATCTTAACCATCTTTAGTTATTATAGCCATCACCACTTTCTTCCAGGATGTTAGTACTTATACTCCTCTTAAAATAGTATTAAAAAAAACTTCCAGATTGTTATAATTTTTCCCTCCTGGCTTCCAAACTTCCACAGGAATACCCTCTATTCCTGTGGACTTTCCTGTGGATTGGATATACATCACCATTTTTATCTCAACTCCTCCTGTCTTTACTGTTATTAATTGAGCCTCATCTACCTCTAACCTTGGCATATTTAATTTTTCAATAAATATTTCCATTTGTGCCTTTTCTTGATTTCCATATTTCTCTGCTTTATATAGACATTCACAGAATTTCTGAATCATTTCTAGTACTTCTACAGGATCTCTTGTTATCTTCCTTATTATAGGTTCTGTAAGCTTGACGACAGCCATTTCTACTTTCTGTTGCCTAAGTCGTTGTGCTAAATGTTTTTGTGCTCTGGAGTTATCAGAAAACAGTTGCTTAACAGCAATCTTTCTAAACTCATACATATTATTGAGGTAATCCCTTATTTTCTGTTTAGCGTTCTGCAGTTACTCCCCTTCTTATTCTGTGAGATCCCCCCTATTCTGCAATACTTTAACATTTGTCAGTCCTTCTAAATAATTCTTGTTACCTCTTAACCATATCTCTCTTTCTTTTATTTCCACCCATTTTTTAAACTCCATTTTAATTTTATACCAATCCCTAACTATATTTTCAGAAGAAATTTCTATCTTCTATAATGGCTCCTGAATAATTTCCACTACCTATTCCTTAAATTCCTGTCTTTTGAACAGATAGGTGGGGAAGTGCCAATGTCTCATTTTTATTTCATTACCCAGCATTTTTATTTTAGGTATTATCTGCACATGATCTGAAATGGTTATTAAGTGGGTATTAAGACTTTCAATTAAATGCACATGTTTCTGTGAAATGTAAATTCTGTCCAACCTAGCCCATTTTGTGTATCTTGGGGAATAATATGTAAATTCACTCCAAACTCCTAGTATTGAATTCACATCTTCCATGCCAAATGTTTTCATAAATGTCTTCAAAAATCTACCCTCCTCTGTTATATTTTCCCTTCTGGGCCCCTCCAGACACATCATCATGGCTGCCAAGTGTGTCTCCTGTTGCATAGTTATTTGTACTCTTTCTTTTTTGTATTTATCTGTGAGACTATTAACATTTAAAGACATTACAGAAAGCATCATTGTGTTAAAAACATATTACTCCCACCTTTATGTGCAACAGCTGTTTTGTTAAGTGTCATTTCTAGCTTTTGTGTTACATGCATACACTGTTTGGCAGGTTGATCTTTTATGTAGTTGTTTCTTGTCATACCCAATTAAACTATGTCACGTCTTACAAAACTTTTTGTTTTATTCAATGCCCTAAAAAAACATATTCCCAATACCCCCTAAAACCTGTTAACTTAATACTAACACACAAAACTATGTACATCTTCAAATATTGAAGTTTTATCCTCATAATAGGAATAAGTGTCCCAAACTGATAGCCACACTCATAGACTTGAGTTAACCTAAAAGATATGTTATCCATGCTAAGATGCATGGTACAGCCTGTGCTTCTACTAAGGTCTCTCTGTTTTTTCTTATCTTTATAGTTCTCCCATCTGAGAAAACACTTGAATGTTTTCAGAAAACATTCAAGAAGCTTACCTAAACATCACAGACCTTCCAAACACAAACACAAGCACACTTTACATAATACATCCTCTGCAGAACATAGTACACATAATATATCACACACTGGTATCTCATCAATCAAGCCCCTAAGGCATAACACAAAAATAAACATCTTAGTCATAGGCAACTCAGTCATGAGACACACAGATGTTCCTCTCACCAGGTTGGATAAGGAAAATGTCATGGTCAGCTGTCTGTCAGGTCCCAGGATCTGCCACATCACACACGCATACAAGTCTCTCAACAACAGGTGCTGTTATGACTCTGTCATAGTCCATGTTGGTGTGAATGACTTGATATCTACGTCACTGGACTATGAAGAGAGATATGACTGAGCTCCCAGATTATGTGTTTCAGGCAGGTATGTCCCTAGCCTTAAACAGCATTTTACCTTCACTTAGGATGATACCTCAATATAAACAAAAAATTATTGACTTCAACAATTGGAGTAGTTTCTGGTGTCATTCAAAGGGGATCCAGTATCTGCCAGCCTGTGATGACATAGTCGACAGACTTGGATGCTTTGCCAGAGATGGTCTTCATCTGTCACCCCTGGGATTTCGGTTACTGGATAAGGTTCTTGCCATCCCCATACTGCCTCTTTTAGGCAATGTCACAAGAACAAAATTCCTGATGTAAAAATACCCTCTAAAAACAATTTCAAGGTTATGCTGCTAAATGCCTAGGAGTCTAAACTGGAAACTGCACTCACTGAAAGCAGTCCTCACCCTGGAAGATGCTGACATTTGTGCAGTCACTGAGACCTGGTTTAAGGGTGCAGAGAGCACCCTAGCTATACCAGGTTACATTTTCTTCCACATGTTCAGACCACAAACTGAAGGCATAAGAAATAAAGGAGGTGGTGTATCAATATTCATTAAAGATAAATACGCATCTAGATTAGTTAAACAGCATGATTACGTTGAATTATTTCAGGTGCAATTGACTGTAGGTAAGACCCCTCTTCAGGTCATTGCCAGCTATAGGACCCCCTCAATGAATCAGGACATCCACTCAGCCTACTTAGATCTACTTGAGTCAATCAAGATACAACCAAAAACCCTGGTTTTGGGTGACTTTAATTAATTGTCCATAGACTGGGTAAAGTGTACATGTTCTAACTCACTTGCCCAAAGGTCCTGGACTTTATTAACTCCAATGCCCTGAACTAGCTGGTTGACATACCCACAAGGGGCTCAAGCATCCTGGACCTGGTGCTCACCAACATAGGAGACCACTGCACCACCCCCCAGTGTGTGGCCATCCTTGGTGAGATCTGACCATAAACCAGTCTCACTTGAAGTAACTATAATGCAAGACCCCCCTAAGTAACAACAAGACTAAAAAAACTTCTCCAAAGCCAATTACAACCTTTTACATTATGGCATAAATAGCTTCATAGCCTCTTCCCCACTGATGGAACAGACACTTATGCTGACACCAGTGCTTTATACAAGCACCTGTACAATTGTATTGATTCTGACATACCTGATAGAACCAAAGCAAGATCTTCAAGGAAAAACAAACCTGCCTGGTAGACATCTGTCATTAATAGGCCATACAAAAGGAGAAAGAAATTGCTGTCTAAGAGCAGGAAGAAACTGTCTCAAAACTGGAAACACTCCCTCCTCAACTTAAAGAAGCAAATAAGAAACCTAGTGAAGTCCTCCAAAGTTAACTATGAATTCAAATTAGCTTCCCTAACTAAGGATAACCACAAGGTGTTCTTTAGTTACATCCGTAACCTCAAAGGTAAGGCTTTTTTTTTTGTCATGCTCTTTTGACCATACATTAGTTCTTTTTTTTCTTTTTTTTACATTGCAGTACCTACATTTATTAAAAGTGAACAAGGAGAGAAAGGAAGGAAGAAGAAGAAAAAAACAGGAGCACCTGTTTACATTAGTATCCACATTACACTTAAAAGTAAATGAGAAGACTTTACTTTATATCCTGCAAAGAAAATCATGCACTATAAAAATATTACTATTAAGAAAAAAATGTTGTTTTATTTACAGTTAACTTTCTTCCTCATCTTCGCTTCTCCTAAGCATTTTTACTAACATTAATGACATGACGTAGGGCATATGCTTTAGAGTCCCGTATAGTTTAACAAAGTCAAAAAAGTCCAATTTTTCCAAATTTTCTTGTTCTTTCATGTTTCACAAATAAAGTTATTGCTTTGTAATTCCACATTTGTCAGTTTCCAGGTTACTGGGTTTTATACCTGTTCATTTCCATCTCCCAAATCATGTCTTTGCTTCATTTCTAATGTACTCTCAATTATTCTAGTCAACTCTTGTGCTTTTTTCCTTCTTTCAAGCATTTTCTGTTAAAATATTGGAAAAGGTTTCACTGGCACAGTCACTCTGTGGTCTTTATTACCAGAAGAATAAGACACAGAATCCCCTTCTGTTTCACACCTCACTTTTTGTTGAACAAACTTTTGTATTTCCTTCTTAGCATGCACTGCATCAAAAATTATTTTGTCCATCCAGGAAAGAATATTATGAAGATAGCTGTGTACAGTAGTTTGAATCTCATGCCTGCTTCTTGCCATTCCCTAAATAGTGGGATAAATTTATTTCTCTTCTGCCTGCTGTACAGTGAGTAATCATTCTCCAAAACATTCTGCTATCTCCCATTTTAGTACTTTGCCCTTATGCCACAGATTTGACAGAATCAACTCCTTCTGTTGGTAGAATTGCATCTTTACTATTAAAGGTCTAGGCTGTTTTCTCATATCCATGTTTGGAGCATACACATGATGTACCTTTTCAATTAATAACTCCTAGTGTGGAATACCAGTCCAATTGCTTATTTGTATTTTCATAAAATTAATACAGTCTGTTCCTTCTAGCTACTCTGGTAAAGCAGAAAAATCTTGGGTTTTCCCTACATGCTGTCATTTAATTCTCTTACTTTTTGAAACATCTCTTCTTGAGCAGTATCATATTCAGTCAATCTTTTCTTCATTTTGACCTCTGATTTTTGCAGTTTTATCTCCTCATCAGAACATATGTTTAAAGCTTCCTCCTTTTTCCAACTAGTCACTTACTGAAATTTACCCAGAAATATACGTCCACTGGCTTTCTCTTCTGAGTTTCTGTTTTCACACTGGAAGAGCTAGAATTAAGCTGTTACTCAATGTGCAGCCATCTTGGAAGCTTCCCCTAATTTCTATGCTATTGTTGGTTTAGTGACATCATAGTATGCTAGCACTGGATCTGTTGTTAGCAGTTTTCTCTGCTGTAAGCTTGGGATTGGCATTTTCCATGAACAGAGTACATCTTTTTTATCAGATCAATTAAATGATAAAACAGAGTTGAAGGATCTGGCACAAACTTACCCAAGAAGTTATTTATACCTAGGGATTGCCTTAACTCAGTCACATAAGATGGGATTTGTAACTTGGCTATTGCTCTGTCCTACCTTGCATCTGGTCTGATTCCAGTAATGCTTATAATATACTGTGACCAAAGTACTGGAGCTCAGTCTTTCTAAAACAGCATTTGTCTTGGTTTAGCTATAACCAAGAATTACTGAGTTTTGATCACTGCCTCTAAATTCACTTCATACAGTTTTATCTTTATCAAATACACAGATATCATCCATAAGAGCACTATCAAAAACTATTGAAAAAAATCTCACTTCATGCTGAAAGATTTCAGATGCTCAAGTTATACCAAATGGCAGCCCCTTGAAACACAGCTATTCCAATGGAGTAATGAAGTTTGTCAGCTTTTGGCTGTTTTTCTCTAGGAGCATTTGCTAGACTCCACTGCAAACTTCTATAATGGAAAACAGTACAGCATTAACTAGGTTAAGTGCTATGGAACAGTACAGCATTAACTAGGTTAAGTGCTATGGAACAGTACAGCATTAACTAGGTTAAGTGCTATGGAACAGTACAGCATTAACTAGGTTAAGTGCTATGGAACAGTACAGCATTAACTAGGTTAAGTGCTATGGAACAGTACAGCATTAACTAGGTTAAGTGCTATGGAACAGTACAGCATTAACTAGGTTAAGTGCCATGGAACAGTACAGCATTAACTAGGTTAAGTGCCATGGTTTTTAATGTAGACAGAATAAGCCTTTCTCACACAACTGCATCAATAAACATTTCTGAAACATTCATACATAGCCATTTTTCTTCATTATTTGTACCACTGTAGCACATCACCCAGTTGGTTTGGTTGCATTGTTTATAATGCAAAGACTTTGTATTTATTTTTATTTATTTATGAATGTTTGTTTTAATTCTACCTCTGCTTTTGACAGCATAGGATATGTCCCTCTTTGAGATGTGATTAAGGTATATGGAGCAGCATTTGATTTTAGCTGAACATTTACTAGTTCACAGTTAAGTAGAACAACTGACCCAAACACATTTACACCAACTTAATGTATTCTTATAATTTGCATGTCCCAGTGCTGATGAGCAGATTATTTATCTATGGACACATAACCCAAAACTCAAATGTGTGTTCCTTCTACACAGACATGGCTAGAAATATAGCAATACTCTTCAGTTTGCTTGAGGGGCTATGAATTTCAGTTTGTGCTTTTAACATCTGTGAGTTCTTTAAGAAACATTTGTAGGCAGGATATGATATCATTGTAACATTGGACAATTCAACCTTGAAACTCACTTAACTTTCATAAATAAGAAGTCTCACTTGGTATTCTGCTTTGGTATCAGACACGCTAATTACTGAACCCTGGAAAAAATTATGAACATTGTTTTCAGTTTTATTCTGAGAAGCAACATCTTTCAGTAAGTTGTTTCACGAGAGACAGCAGAATGGCCCAGTCTTCTACACCTTCTGCCATATTTAGCACAATTGTCTGACTCAGCATGATTATTACTATACTTAGGCATTTGCCAAGCTTACATTCACTCTTGCTTCTTTTGAATTTCCTTACTTTGGTCAGAATTATGCCTCTTTTTAAACTTGTAATTTTCTCTGTGGTTTACCTCACACATATCATGTGCCATGTGTACTGTGATGATGTAATGTATTGCCAGCTATGCCAGAAGTAGGGCAGTGGATGTGTAACATCTACCAGCATAGCTAGCTGGAATTTTGCAAATATTTATATGTCATTTCTATATCAAACTGATTTGTACAGATGGTTGTGTTAAAAATGTATTTGTAAAGTTGCTTGTGTTAAAAATGTATCAGCAATGTGTTCTGCTGGACAGAGGAAGAAATGTACATGTATTATTGTAACTGTTGAAATTAATATATATTGTAACAGAGGATACTGGAAGAGAAGAGGTTAATCTCAAGCCACCTGACTTTGGAAAATAGTAATAAATTAAATTACTTAATTTAGGCCATAAAGATTTTATCTTATAGTTCTCAATGCAACTAGAGACAAAAAGTCTGTACTAGGAAGCTTCCTGCATTGTTATTGGGGTGAACTGATTGCTAGTCTAGAAGGGTGGAGTTTTGAAATTGTTTTATGACTTCCAGGAACTGCAGCAGATCTTAGCAAGGCTCTGTATGTGTGTGTATTATTGATACATATGTGCTAAATCCTGACAGCTTCTAGCCAAGGGGGAAGCATGGGAACCAGATGAACAGATGTATATGATGTCATTCTGTAATCCATCACTAAAAATAATGCTTAACACTAGGTGAGACTGAAGTAGTCTCAGAGCACTTTGTTTTTTTTAACCTGACAAAGAAAGATCTCTCACCTACTTCATCTTGCCTTGCTCTAGTAAGTAACCAGGGAATAACAATTCTTTAGATCATTCAGGGAAATATAGTGAGATTAGTTAAGCTTTGTTTTTCTGTAACTGTGTGAACCTGTCCACCAGTGTTACTTTTAATATTTCCTGTGATTGAAACTCTGGTGTTTATTGTAAATAGAAATTTAGTATTTTCATGTTATTTTCTTATTTATTATTAAATATATTTAAATTTTTAATTGTGGCTGGTCCTTTAGAGAATATTTTAATCTCTGAGAGTACTTATATATATTTTGGTGGCAGCTCCTGAAAGCCTCACTGTTGATTAAAATACTATTTGTATTAATATTAATTTCACTCAGTATAATTGGGTACCCTTGTAAAAGCCTTAGAGTAGCTTGCTTCGGGGTTTCTGGTGGCAGTATAACTGCGTTATAGTCTGTGAAAAAGGGGGCATAGCTAGTAAATCTGTACCAGCCTTTCCCAGGTGTGTGTGTGTGTGTGTGTGTGTGTGTGTGTGTGTGTGTGTGTGTGTGTGAGAGAGAGCTACTTGGAGCAGGGACATGAAGCACTGGTTTCACAGAGAAGGTGCTGGAGAACCTGGCTTGGACACTCAGTTGAGATCTCAACACTATAGCTGCACCAGTGGGGAGTCTTACTAGGGACTTGGAGGAAACCCAGACCCGGACTGATTGTGTTTCCTGTGTGTCATTAAGGGAAATTGTGCTTGATGTAGAGAGCTGCATCTTGAAATGTTGAGTGTATCCATTTTTGTTCCAAGTGAACGTCCCTGTCCAGTGTCAGTGTGAGGACTGAGGCTCCTTGATTACTGGCTCAGAGAGGGGATGTCAGATGTACATTAGTATTTTGCTTTTTAACCAGTTCTGGCTTTATTTCAACTTATATTGCCTTTTCTAAATTAAATTGACTTGCAGACCTAACTTTTGAGAGACTTCTACATCAACCAACCTAGTGACATTTTTTCTTGTTAATCTTTTTTTGCCGGTAATCCCATAATTATTAGACAGTTCATACAAGTGCCTTACACAGGCTTCAACACATTTACCTTTGGCTTTTACAGCTCTGCAGACATAAAAAATAATTTCTCTTAAACTGTAGCAAACTGTTTGGTACAGCTAACAGAGAGCACTGCGTGCATCAACCCTGATGGAAAATGTATTATTGCCATTCATTTCTGAATACTGGTAATGCACTAAACCACACATGGATTACTAAAGCACTTTGGCAAATGCATTATCTGCATTCAGAAACTAAATGCCATTAAAGAAGATTATGCTCCTGACATCTTGTATCCATGGCTTCTGCCCCCTTTGCCCTACCTTAGCTACCCCTCTGAGCTTTCATGTGTTAAATTTCTTTGTGGCATTAAATATTCATTGAGTTTACCTGTTACTGACTCATATGTAACACTCTGGCTCTCTCAGAATAAGTTAAGGTATCTTGGCTCCTCCTTCTTGCCTGTCAAATATAATAAGGTAGTCACCTAGTTTATTCTGATCCTTTATCTAGTTTGTTTGCCACTCTAAACTATGCAAACCTTTGTCTCCAGGCAGCCTAGCCAAATTATTCTGAAATGTCAAATGGCTCAGGTGTGTTGAACTGTTCAGTTTTTACCAAAATTCATTTTCTGTGGGCTGAACAGCTTAATATCATTAAAATGACCACTTTGTGAGGTAAATCGGTTTATTTTTGGTACAAACAGCTTACTCTGAGCTTGGTGGATACAACCTAATGCATTGGCATGAGTCTGTAGACCGTATGACATTTTCAGCTTTTATTTGCAAAGAAGATCCAGGCTCTGACAGCATATCCTGATACCTACCTCTGGTTTCCAACTAATAATAAGTAACAGTGTCAGAAATGTCAGGATACACCAGAATTTTACTCAGACAGGTAATTTTTATTACATAAAAAAGGGCAACTCAATGAAAAAAAAAAAAAAAAAATATATATATATATATATATATATATATATATATATATATATATAGGTCTACCTGAAAACACCGAAAATTCTAAACGCTGACGACGACAACACCGACACCGGAAGATCGACAACGGAGAAAACTGACAGTTGAGAATCCCGACGCTGAGAACACTGACATGTTAAGGTAAGTGTGTGATAGGGATGAATGTTAGGGTCAGGGTGTGGGTAAGGTAAGTGTGTGATAGTGACGGACGTTAGGGTAGGGTGCGGGTCAGGTAAGTGTGTGATAGTGACGGACTTGAGGGTTAGGGGCAGATTAAGTGAGTTAGGGTTAGGGTGCGGGTAAGGTAAGTGTGTGATAGTGACAGAGTTAAGGGTTAGGAGTGGATTAAGTGAGTTAGGATGTGGGTAAGGTAAGTGTGCGATAGTGACTGACCTTAGGGTTAGGGTTAAGGTTAGTGCATAGATAGTTGTGTATGTAAGGTTTAGAGTAGGTTTGTAAGGTTTTTGGTGTGCTTGTGTGTGTGTTTTTCGGGAAAGATATTTGTTTTGTTGATTGTTGGGATTTTGGTTTGTCGGGCATGTGAAGTTTCGTGTTTTTGAACTTTCTTTTTTTTTGTGTTGGTTATTTCGTTGTCGGTGTTATCAGGTAGACCCATATATATATATATATATATATATATATACATGTACACAGAGAAAGAGAGAAGACAAAGAAAAAGACAGCGATACTGTATTTCATGCATAAGAAAAAGAAGTGAAAGAGTATATAAAAAAAGATGCAGAAGGCGCAAAAGACGAAGAATCCATATGTGTAAAAAGATAAGAGGTTTGCCTATTGATCTGCTCAACTCTGGAGTAACCTGGCTTGCAAAACAAAACTTCTACCTTGGTGAGAAATGAAAGAAGGGGTCAAGACGAATTCCTAAATACCTGAAATAGTAAGAATTAAAGTGCTAATAGGCTCATATGTAAGTACTATACTAGCTGCCCTCGCAAGCCATTTAAAGTCTAGCCAGTTTCCCTTTTTGTGGTTGAATTAACTTATCCTATTTGGTTAGAGATTAGACTTACCCATCCCATGGTCAATAATTATATATCATCCCTGATGAGAATAGCTGGGATCTTACTATAGATAATATTTGGGGACCCAAGCATGGGATAAAGAATTTAGGAGCTGTCTCTGTCCATTAGTAGTACAGGAATCAGTCCTGGGGTAAATTTTGTGTTTTCCATCCCTAGATCCAAGTTGCACTTGAATATGGCCAGGGATGAACTTTGTTTTATGTGGAATATGGAGTCTGTTCCAGAGGAGTGATATCCTCTGCAAGATATACGTTTGCCTCCAAACCATTATGTTGATGTTACAGAATAGGTTTAGATCCCTAAACTGAGTATTTCTGATACCATTTGACTTGCTGATATGCAATAATTCGATCAGTATTGAGTAAGACTTTGGTCAAAAGTTGGGTTACTGTCCACATAAGTCCCCATATCCTGGACAACTGGGTCAACCTTAGGTTTGTATTTTCAATGTGGTAGTTCCCTGGGGTAAATAACTTCACAAAGAATACAATAATGCCTTTTTTTGTCATTTACTTTCAGTCCATGATTTTGAAACCAGTTATTTATTTAGAAAAACCTTCCTGCAGGATGGCTAAGTCATGTGGGGAGTTGATGACTTTTCCAAGCTTGCAGTCATCTGCAAACTTAGTTAGCCAGAGCCCTTTGGTATTGGGTTTTACTTCAGAAAAGTAGATGCCAAACAGGAGAGGTCCTAGCATAGAACTCTGTGGTACTCCACTGGGGACTGGTCTCTGTGGAGGTAATTTCCCCTATTTTGATTTCCTGTGTCCTATCTGTGAGCCAGCTGGCAATTCAGTTGGTGCCATAGGGGATTGTTTCCAGTTTATTAAGCTTATCTACTATGCCTGAGTGGGGAATTGAGTCATCAGCTTTGGCCAGGTTGAGCTGTGTGGTGTGTTTCATTTTGCCTTCATCCCTTTCTTTGGTGACTTTTTCAAAAAAAAAAAAAATATCCACCAGGCTGAGCAAACATGACCTGCCCTTGACAAATCCAAACTGAGACAGTGTTTGGACTTTCCCTAAGGTCTTATTGATTAGCTCCATGATAAGTCTTTCCATGGCTTTGCATATGAGGCTGATCAGACTGATAGGTCTGTAATTGCCATGGTTCGATGGAAGGTCCTCCCTTATGCAGAGGAATAACTGCAGCTGTTCTCCTTTTGCTTGGTATAAAACCTGTATGGAGGCTGAGAAAGAACAGTGTTGTTAGGAGTGTGGCCGAATCGTGCTTCATATTATCTAAGATGCATCCAGGGATATTGTCAGGACTCATTGATGCAGTATTTTTAGCTTTTGATAGCACTTCTGGATTTAGTCTTGTGTGATAACTGGAGGCGAGCCAGTTTCAGGTATATCTTGAGGGACAGATGAAGAGGAGAGAAGAGTAAAGTTAGAGCTAAATTTATCAGCCAGTAGGTTTGCTATATCTTTAGTCTTAGTGTAGGTAACATCGTTCACGATCTTCTCAGTGCATTGCTGTGTTGTACTTTCAGATTACTAACACAACTAAAAAATACGTTTGATTGTCTTTGGCTTGGGTAGCTATTTTAGCCTTATACTTGGCTTTGGTGGATTTTATTAAGCTCCTGAGTTGTTTTTTTCTTTCAGTGATAAGGACTCTAATATACAGTGAATTATCTTCTTAATTTTGGTCAAAATTGTTTTTCTTTTATCATAAAGCTTGAGATATTTATGGTTCCTCCATGTGGGGTTTGCCATGCAGTTGTTCCTGCTGGGTACAGCTGCATCTATGCAACTGTTTACATGGTGGTATAGTGTGGTGGTGTGTACGTTTCGGAATATTCAGCGGAAGTTAAGCGGGTTTAGTGGAGATTTTAAGCTTGCTAATGTATCACTTAGGAGTAGGCTGTTTGTCGTAAAGAAATTTCTAAGATACGGTAAGGACTGTGCAAGATGCTTCCAGATCCAAGATGTTATTCCTGTAGTGGGTACTCTGACTAGTTGTTCCAGGACAGTTGTATTGACAAAGTCCAGGAATCAATGTGTTTGTGCACTAGTGTAGGTGTAGGTTTCTCAGTCTAAAGTTGGATAGTTTAGATCACCTAGGAAAATGGTATTGGGTTTAATACTGAGTGATTCTAGTTCTGTAGATAGGTGTTGTGGCTTTCTTTTCTCATACTGAAAAATGATTCTATTTGT